>NW_028324300.1:9294439-9601939 GCF_058129835.1 Hydra viridissima
TGGATTATGCTGTAATATATGTATACACTGTTGTTATCAATAACTTGGTAGACGATGATATACATGCATACATACATACATACATACATACATACATACATACATACATACATACATACATACATACATACATACATACATACATACATACATACATACATACATACATACATACATACATACATACATACATACATACATACATACATATTTATATATACGTATATATTTTCAAACAAATTTGAAAAAGCTATTAGCAAAACCATTAACAAGGCATTAACAGGTATATCATGAATTTCAAAGCAACAAAAAGTTGTTAGGAAGCAAAAACATCGAGATATCAAGTTGCAAAAGTAACAACTTTGTTAAGAACTCCTAAGACATTTCCACTCAAAATATCATAAAACAATCATTTAAAATCCTCATCAAATATTATCTGAAATCATCCGCCCTACGAAATGTGCTACCTTAAATTTAACTCTGACCTTAAATTTCAACTCTGATATTAGTTTCGGTTTCGAATATATCTTCAATTTTGAAATAGAAAAGCCTCGTGCGTTTAATGGTAATTTTAAATCATTATTTAGTGGTTAAATAATTAGACCGTACATAGGGTTGCTAAAACATTTCTAATAAATTGGGTTTTTCGATACTTAAAATGTTGGCCTAGAAAAAAAAAAAAAAAAAAGAATATTCTTTTTGAATTTTAAATTGAATTTTTATCTCACTTTTGTATTGTTACTCATGCCTACAAAACTAGGTACCGAGTTAAAGCTGAATATCTAGCGGCCTATCTCTAATATTAATGGTACTCAGGGAGGGACGTTCACTATTTAAAAAACGAAACAAGCTATTTGCATATAACATATTGCTAATGAACAGAGATTCTATGCTGGTGATGAGTAACCTCTGCTTGGGTGACATATCGAACTAGTTGTGAACGTCAGAACTTTCAAATCAGGATAGGATTGTCTAAAAAATGTTGAAGCGAGCCCTATTATTTTACTTTTAAATGGAAACCCAAAGTTTGTTTTAGCAAGGGCTAACGATGTAATTTCTCTAATATTTTCATCGCCCTGGGGTCGATGTTATAAAACATTACGTACGGAATAAAACGAACTTTCTCGTACTTCACGAAAAAAATCAAAATCTTTGCTGAAATTGTTAAACAATATTTCAAAGCTTTAAAATCAAGCGTGTGTAATTAAAAATTAGTGCTTTTCTACGTGTTTTTTTCAATCGCGAAATTATTTTCGAAGTATGAAACTTTTTAAACTTTCAAAAAATTTGTAGTGTAACGAACCCAAGTGGGCACGGCGATGTTGGTTTAACGTTTAGTGCGACGTCGCATTAACGTTGGAAATAGAAAGTTAGATCGACGTTAATATGCGATGTTATCGCGATGTCATCGCGATGCTTTATTTCGTTTGACGTTTATTTAACATCGCAACTCGATGTTAATTTTCGACGTCATTCTCAAGTTGGTGCGATGTTGACTTTACGTTGGCAACGTCGCTAACCTAAAACTAACATCGAACCGACGTGAGAATGACGTCGATGCCCACTGGGAAAGCGCAAGTTTTCATGAAATTTTTAGTGTTATGGAGGCGTAACTTTTATTACCAGAACGCACAAATTAAGACAAGTTTTATCATCAGATAGCCTGTGATAAAACCAGCACCCTAACTACTTAATTTTTACCATGAGATCACATTTAAAACTTTTCCGAATAATTCATGGATTTTTATTATTTTATAATTAAATTTATAAATTCACATTAAAACAACTTCTACTCAAAAAATGATTGTGGCAAGAGAGACAAAGTTAGGTTTATAACAACACAAGGAATTTGCTTTTTTTATGTTTTTAAAAATAAAAACATTCTTAAACAAAGTCAAGACAAAATCAATTATTCAGGTAACCTTGGCTTTTTTGGGTTATTTTACACTTTTGTTTTGTGTAAAATTTGTTTGGTTTAGTAGATTCGGTACATTTTTTTCAGCCTCTCGCTTTTTATCTGATATCTTTGATGTTGTTAATTGCTCTTTTTTAATTTCTTTTAGAACTTAACTTTAAATTTTATTTAGTCAAATCATAATAAATTATTAAAAAACATGCTTGTTTCATGCTACTTTTCTTTCTTTTCTACGATTAGGTTTATCAAATTTGCTCACCTATACCTTTGTATTTAATCTTACTTCGTATGCTTCATCAGATAATACCAAAATGATCATGTTGGGATGTGTTGTTGAGCTTATTGCGCGTTGTTGCAGCAAGGTAATGTGATGGTCTAAATTTTTACAAAATGTTTAAAAAATATTTTAAAAAATTTATACAATTACTATTATTAGATATGAATATAAAAAAAAGATCAAAAAATCCCTTTTGATGCTCTATTAGGAATTAGGATGCGCCTTTTCTTAATTACTTTTAATTACATGTTGCAATGAAGCTATTGATTATGAGCTGATCAAATTTTTAGCCTGCGTTGAAATTGTTGTTGTTCAGTTTTCATTTGCCAATAGTGTTACAACTACTATTGCATAACGTTTAGAGACGGCAGGCAATCAATAAGTTCAGTAGTAGTTGCTTTTGTTCTACATGACGCAATTGAAATCGAAAAATTGTCGAGGATTTTTACTGCTGACGACGACACTACTAAACTCATATTTTTATAGTTTTAATCTGACTCCATTGATAGTTTACACAATAGACTCAATCTTCAATCCATGGCCGAACACTCATAAAGTAAAATCAAAAGTATTATTTGTTGGATTAATTTTAATACATTCTTTTTTTCTTAGTTTAAATAACTTAATACATGGATAAGAATTAGTTATTCTCGCTTTAACTAAAAAATGACATCAAGGACACGTGTTATCCAACAATCGATTGTACTCACTACATTAACGCAATTATTCTCTAAAATTTCTTGATATTTTCAATTTAAATTTGAATTTCGAAAATGAAAACTTTTCAAAAATACAGTTTTTAAATGTTCTCTAGTAAATATATGGCTATATAAGAAATAAAATTATAAATAATAATCTTATTGAAATTAAATCAATAATAATAAAATTAAAATGGTATCAATAGTTATATAAAAAGTGTTTCATTTATGCTAGGATTCGTTTTTTTAACTTAAAAAAATGAATAAAAAAAAATTTTAAAGGGAACATTATTTGTTAGATGAACACCACTCAAAATGTCCACAACAAAATATTTAATTCATCGTTCTCTCTTTGTTGAGGAACAAACCCACCCAACATGAGACGACTTTAAGACATGTAACTTATCTTTAACTCGTCTAGACGTCTGCAACTAGTTAAAGACGTGTTTATGACGGCTTTTCCACACCTCATTAAGACGTCTTCCGACAACCAGTTTAAGACGTCCGCAAGACATCTTAACAAGACGTCTTACAGAATAACCAGTTTAAGACTTCCGTAAGACATCTGAACAAGATATCTGTCGGAACAACCAGTTTAAGATGTCCGTAAGATATCTTAACAAGACGTCTTTCGGAATAACCATTTTAAGACGTCTTTAACACATCTTAATAAGACGTCTGTTGCAACAACCAGTTTATGACGTCTTTTGGAATAACCAGTTTAAGATGTCTTTCAGAATACCAGTTTAAGACGTCCGTAAGACATCTTAACTAGACGGTTGTCGAAGCAACCAGTTTAAGACGTCTGTCCGAATAACCAGCTTAAGATATCTTTCAGAATAACCAGTTTAAGACGTCTTTAACTTGTCCTAACAAGACGTCTATCGGTACAGCTAGTTTAAGACGTCCGTTAGACATCTTAACAAGACGTCTTTCGGAATAAACAGTTTAAGACCTCTTTCGGAATAACCAGTTTAAGATGTCTTTATTCATGGACGTTTTCCACACAACAACAAGTCGTCTTAAAGACAAATTTAAGACGACTTGAAATTGGTATTAAAGATGTCTTAAACTGGTCTCAAATGAAACACTGTTAGTCGTCTTATTTAAAACGTCTTAAAGTTGTCATATTTAGCACCTATTAACGACGGCTTAAAAAGACGTGTGTGTATATATACATATATATATATATATATATATATATATATATATATATATATATATATATATATATATATATATATATATATATATATATATATATATATATATATATATATATATATATATATATATATGTTTAGCAACAGAAATATATACAGTTATGGTTAAATAACTTATAAAAAGAATACAAGAAAGCAAAAATAATTTGTCACAGTATTAAAGAATTTAGCAAAGCCAATTTATGGCAAACCACAAGAATAGCTAAGAATTTAATATGGGCAATTCCATTTTTAACTTACGTTACACGCGCAACAACTTTATTAAATATTTGCATATTTAAACTTTAAATTAAATTTTTAGCTGACTTTTATGAAAGCTGTCAGTCTAAAGAATAAAACAAGCTAAAAAGTTTTGAGTCTGGCTGAAAGAGGGCGAATTTATTACCGAAAATGCCACTTAACTTACGTTACGCAGAAAACAAGGTAAAAAAAGTGTTGCAACTTTTAGGTCGAATATTTGCGAACAATTAATCCGGATCGTGTTAGAAATTTTTACAAGATGTTGAGAATTCAATACTAATTACAATGATAAAAAAAAATTATCAGAGGTGACCGGCAAAGAAAGATATACTTGTTTTCTTGATACTAGGTTTTTAACTTACGTTACATCACTTACGTTACCTTGCGATTATTTTCGTGGAATTTTTATATCTATTATTTCGTGATTTTTTAGAGTTACGTAACAAAAGAACGGCAGTTGTATTAAAACTCATTCATTCAAAGTAATTAACAAAAGTAATTTTCAATAACTGGTGACTCTTTACTGACAGATTTTTTTGTAGATATTAATGAAGTTTTTAAATTGTTAACACTTATTTTCCGAAGCGCAAGAGCAACTTAAAAAATTACATTTGGTATGACAACTTTATTAATTTTTATTGAGTTATTCAAATAAGAAAATGTTACAGTTATTCGAAAATTTTACTTACGCTTATAATTTTTATGTGCCCGCTTAATTTTTTAAAATGCTGCTAACTATTTACTCTCCCCTGCTGAATAAACGGGAGGGGGTGGGGGTCTTAATAAACAGGAGGGTCGGAAACTTTTCTAAAATCTAATAAACTTTAATAATAACGTTTAATAAAACGGGAAGGTCAAAGTTTTAAAAAGCTTAAAATATTTTTATTGGTTGGTTGTTCATATTTTCATCTAATATTGAGAGAAACTTTTTCTCAAAGTAAAAAAATAAGAAAATATTTTATATTGCTTCAAAATTATTAAACGGGGTGGTGGGGGTGGGGGGGTCCTAATAAGCTCCGAGGATTCGGAAAAAAATTAAAGAATTAATAAACGTCCCCTCTTGTTTATTCGGCTGGCGAGAGTACATTAAAATCTTTTTGAATCAAAATATTTAATTTCATTTAGTTTCAATAACGTGAAAAAAGGTTTGCTTGCTGTTGGTTGTTTTGTGTTATTATTATTATTTTTTTTTTTTGGGGGGGGGGGGGGTGTGTGTGTGTGCTGAAATATGCTTTTAATGAGAGAGGGGTGCATGTATATCTGATCGTTTGTGACAGGAGGCAGGGGTTAAAATTGACAAATATTGGGTGACATACTTTAAGGACGCCCCCTTAATTCCATTTACAAACCATTTGTTTTAGGAAAACAAAAATATAAAGTGAATAAGAATATAATTTAAAATAAAAATGGTTACATCTTTTTATTTGTTTTAAATACTAAATACGTCACGGTGAAGTTTTTTCCGCTATGATCTGGCTCTTACCGACATAAAAGTAGTGGGATTTAGAGATATCTTTCACTTTTTTGGCTTGCTGGATAATTTGAGATAGTTGGAGTGCACAATTTCGCGCTGACTTTTCTTCCTCTGACAAATATAGAACTTTGACATTTATGTCTTGAATAGCATTCACAAAATCATTAGCTGATTGGATTTAAATTTTTCCAGACTTTACTCTGTTGGTTGCCAAACGTTTTACAGTAGCCCCAACGCCATCGACAACTCCTTTGCCGTGCATTGCTGCAAAAAAATGCCAAAATATTATTCTGTTAAATTTCTTTTCAAAGTGCATTATTGCGCTCATCACGACTTTATTTTTAAACTGCGATGTAGCATTATCGCTAAAAATGTGAATTTCTTGGGTATTAAATGAAATAAACTCCAATAACTTATCCAAATTTGCAATTAAGGAGGTCTTTGTGTGATCCAGAGAGTCAGATGCAATGGTGAAAGTTTTAAGATTTTTTTGCCAAATAGCTGCAGTTAAAAGAGAAATTTGATTTTGGCCATAATGTGCTGCTTGAGGCTCATTCTGACTAAAACACTTAAAATTTTCTGCATAGTCAACCTGAATAGTAGCAACATTCAATGATGGATTCATGGATTTTGTAATGCTTAGTTTAAAACATTTAGATAGGTTACCCTTGATATTGGCATGAGTTGTGAATTTTTCTCTCATACTCATAATGTGAGCAATCAATTCTTTACCACTTCCAAACTTTTTAACTTTTTCGATTACAGCGTAACGCTTTTCATTTGGTTTCTGCCATTGGTACCAACTTGTTTCAAAGTTAAGGGGTTCAATGGTGGCCAGGAATTGCTGGAAAAACTTTAGATCTTTGCATTTGTTGCATTTGTTGTAGAAACAATCATTTAATAAGTCCTTACAAACAAAATTTTGAGACATATCTTTCCCAATTTTAATGTTAGACAACAGTAAACGATCAACTTTCACCAAGGAATCCAAAGCAAATCGCATATTTTCGTGGTAAGTACAAACGCATACATTATGAGGCAAATTTGCGATAGATCGAACGTTTACTGGTCGTAATTCACAAAACCTGCTTAATCCAATCTTCTTTCATGGTTAAAAGAAGGTGACGAACTTAGATCTTAATCTTCTTTCCATTTTCAATTACTGATACAAAGTCCCTAACATTTGGAGACAGTCGACTAATGTCATCTTCGCAGTAGAACCTTTTTACTTTTATTTCTACTTCAGTTAAAGCTGGATTATTCACGCTATTTAATGGAAGAGTAGTTTCTTTGTTGAATGATCCATTCAGCAATGTGGCTGGGACTTCGTAACGTTGTGCGGGATCTTTGGGCGATGATTTCTGGACTTTCTTGAGCAATTTCCCTTTTGTTTGAACACTCATAATGGTAGAAAAATTAACTGTTTTTGCAGAATCTTTTTTTTTGATTCGATACTTTCGGACTCTTTCCTTTATTTTTTCTCTTTCTTTCATTTTTTTTTCCGGATCTTGTTTTATTCGTTGACGATGAGCTTTTTGGTGATCAGCATTCATATTTTTTTTCCGTTCGGAATCACGCTGGCGATAAGCAGCTTGATAAGTTTTAACTCTCTGTTTAGAACTTTTAGCCATTTTAAAATGCAAACCAAATTTTGCTAAGTTTTGCTTGAATAACTTTTAATTAATCAAAACTTATTGGCGTATAAAGAATAAAAAAAAAAAAACCTTTAGGGAATTGCGATGTAAAATAGTTTTCGTCTTTATAAACAACCGTAACTTTAAAAATTTTTTGTTTTTTTCAAACCCCTTGGGAGTTGCGATGAAAATCGTTTTTTTTATGTTAAAAAACTTTACGAAAAAAGCGCTAAAACTTTTGGAAATAAATGTAGTTTTAACTTACGTTACACAAATTCAAAATGAAAATGTGCCTTAACTAAGCATCGTTATTCAAAAATCTTAATGTATAATTATAAGATTTAATATTCTTTCACATATAATATTACAAAATTTAAGTTTTCAAATTAAATTTTCGAAAAAACAGAACTTGATCATGTTTTTGTTAACTTACGTTACATGAAAATTGCAAAAGTTATTTTATTATTTTTTTGAAATATATTTATCTTTTAAAGAAAAAAATCTGACCAACAAGAAATTGAACATCTTAGCTCCATTATCACTTTAAAATATTTCGGAATATACAAAAAAAATCATGGGTAAAATAACATTTTACAGTGGTACTTTTTTAACATGCATCAATGAGAAAAACCGTAACTTTCGGAGCCATAAAAATGACTTAAATACATTTATTTTAGAACTAAAGGTATATTTTAAATAAACTTTCATGTGTCTACATCAATATTCATTTGTTAAAAACTGACAAAAAAGAGTTTAAAATTTGACTACTTTTTCAGTTTCCGCCGTGGAATTGCCCATATTAACATAACATGAATTCCATCGTATTGTTATTCTATATATTCATATAGAATAACAATATGCACATTACAGTTTTTTTATTTTTATAACATAAATGTAGAAAATAAGCTCAAATCGGTGATTCCGTCACGATGGAATTCATGATAATATGATTTACCAGCTATATATAACCTTAATTTTATTTGACAAAAACTAATGGGTTATTATGTGCTTTTTATGATAAATGAAAAAATATATGAAATATGAAAAACGAAAACATTAAATATCTGCCGCATTTTTTAAGATAATTATAAATTTAAATCATTTTTGAAAAGGTTTTGCATTATCAAATGAATTATAAAATAGCTTGGTGAATGAAGGACGAAAGAATTGAATGAAATCAGATCTTGATAAAAAAAAAAGTATATTTAAGCTTTTTTATATTTAGCTATACTTTTTTTAGTCATTTTGAATTTATCCTCACAGGTCTATTTTATCATTCACAGACTTTGTTTACACGAAAAAAGTTCCCAAGTTTACAAATGTTCATCTTGAAAAAATGATAAAATGTTCGTGCCGACAACTAATTTTCTTTATCTTTGTGTAATTTGTTTAGTAATTTGTCAACACGTGAAGTAGTTACTTTATCATGAACAGTCTTATTAAACAAATGCTATAAAAGTTTAAACTAATACAAAAAGTTAAACTGTAATAAGTTGCACGTCCACTCTTATACGTCCATTCTTTAATTCCTTCCTTAATAGACGATAGTTCGTCTGACTTTTTTTTCCCGTGAACTTTGGGAAGTCAGACGAGAAAACTTTAGTTTTTGCGCTAATGCAATTTTTCATCTACCGGAACAAATATGTTCCTACGGCTTTTCTTTGATCTTAATGAAATACGTAAAGTTTCGGAGGGGGGGGGGGGGGGGGATTAATCATAGGTTGCGCCAAAATTTAGTTAATTAAATTATCAGTGCTATTGAGAAACAGTATAACAAAAGAAAAAGATAATTTAAAGTATGCTTTTAAAATAATTTGAGATTTATTTTTTATTAAATTTTTGAAGGATTACGAAAAAGAAGCTTTAAAAGCTCTTAGCAATGGTATATTACCCCTGTCATTAAACCAGCAAAACGTAATTATATTTCGCCATTATTGATTTTTTTAAATAACCAAAGTTTTCTCGTCTGACTTCCCAAAGTTCACGGGAAAAAATAGTCAGACGAATTATCGTCTACTTCCTTAATTGCGTTTTTAATTACGTCTTTATATCCATTTACGGAAGAATGACAAGAATTGTGTGGTTTAAAGTTATCCGGGTCTGACAATAAAATCAGTTAAACACACTGTTAAAGTTAAAACTTTTCTCTGTGATGCTCCAGCAAGATCATTTTTGAAATGGACTGTTGTTTATACAGGATATTATTCTTGTGAAAGGGTGCATTATCAAAGGTTCTTGGGAAGAAAGAGTAGTATTGATGTTTAAAATAGTTTAATGAAGAACAAGAAATTTGCTAGCGAACAGATTACGATTTTAGTTGCCAGTCGTATAAGTAACATCAAAAATATAGTATCCTCTTATAGCTACTGGTATTATATGTGTTTCCGAATTTCTGCGTTGACTATATGCAAAAGACCAACTAATTATTCAAAAGAATTTTGAACTATTTCCGTAAAGGGCCTATGGCTAGGTTATTACAAGCACATATTTTACAGATATCTGAGAAACTAATCGAATTTAGAAATTACATTGTTCGCTGATGATAAATTTCAAAATGGATAGACAGAGAGGCGGATAGAGAAATTTTAAAGAAACCCACCTTTATAAATCGTCGCGTTGGTTTCACAAGGTTCTAACTGATCCGCGAAGAGTTTTGAGTAAATCAATTTTAAAAATTGTTATGTTCCTACCATCAAAAATTATTAAAATCTATCGATAATATTTTTTACTCATAATAACATAAGCATTTGCTATAAGTATTATTAATTTTTATTAAAAAATGTTTCACTCTTCATAGGAAAATGAATACCCCCAAAATGCAGTTAGAACCTTGTCATAGTGAAATAATCATACTCTCACTATGACAAGGTTCTAACTGCTATTTAACGGTAGTTAGAAATATGTTAGTTACTTTGAAATTTTGTGACTGAAGTAGTTAGTTACTTTAAATTTTGTAACTGAAATAATAATATAATAAAAAGCTAATTTTTATAAATTAGATTATTGTTTCAGTCACAAAACAAGGTTACAACATTTTGTTTACTCGTTTTTCTTACATTAAGTACAACCCTTAAAAACTTTTCATGTTTATTTTATAGGTGAAGAACAACTCGATAGTAATCTCTGTCCTCAAGAGGTAAAACGGAAATGCAGCTTTTATATCTTTTTTTTTTAAGTCTACAAGTTCCTTTGTACAATTTTAAATCATGGCTAGATTTAAAATGTATAATGTGAGATGTATAAGTAAATATTAGAACAGCAACGTTAGAAAAAGGAACTGACCTGTAATTAAACAGCTTTGCTGTTACTGAATACTCCTTAAAGTCATGTGGTTTCATTTGAATGATATGACAAGGATTTTTTGTGTTAACTCAAATCCTTGAAATTATGTGGTTTCATTTGAATGATACGACAAAGATTTTTTCTGTTAACTTGTTTCAACATCCTTATCAATCCAATTAGACTATAAAAATCAGTTTTCCTCATGAGCTTTTCAACTTCCCTATGGGCATGATTCACCTCTAGGGTGCATGAAGGACCTGAAGGGAATATTTCATAGTAATTGAGTTAATGATAGGATTGTCTCTTAAAAAATGTAACACAGCATTTGATAATATACTATTCTGATTTTGAGGAACGCAGGAGTTAGACCAAATAATTAAGTCACTTACGTCGTTTTCCTCTGCCACATCACTCAAAATTTTGCAAAAGGCACTGGCAAGATCATTGCCGCTTCTTCCCGCCATTGATTCGGTCCATAATGCACAGTACACTTTTTTGGTTGTTGAAAAATAAGCTGTCAAATTATACACGCTTTGCTTTCTCAGATAAAAAAGGGAACTTATTTCTGCATGCGGAGTCAAAATAACAATTTGAAGGTCAAAAAGTAAAACCGGAACATTTTTATCTTTTTTTTTCTTTAGCACTTATATCTCTCATTTCTTTTTTAAAAACTTGATGTCTTTCAAAGTCTTCTCTCAACTTTTCAGACATAGTATCAGTGTTTTCAGCAACTTTAAACTTCTCACAAAGGTCGCATCTATCCTATTTGGGAATGTGAAAACCAAGATTGAATTCGGTGAAGAAAATATGGTAATAAATAGATTTTTTTACTGGCTCAACATTTTCGTTTATACATTTCTCTTGGTAAAGATTATATATTTTTTTAAATATTATGGTGTGACTCAAGGTATTCTCTATTGGTTCTTACACGACAATGTGAACTGTTGGAAAAGATTTTATGTGATCCCTAGCTGAGTTTGTGTACGTTTTGGTGCACTGTGCGTTTGCATTTCATTATTTTACCTTGTAGATCTCGTGCAGGAGTATTTGTTTCAAATCTTTGGTAAACTAGCTTTTGTGAAATTGACAGTGTAGTTTGGTAAAATGCTTTGGAAACACGGACTTTTTCTCCTTTTACATGAAAAAAATATCTATAGACGTAATTCTTTTTTGAAAAAGTTTGTTTTTCAGCGTGGTCATCAGTTTTTATTTGCATTTTCACTGCAATTGTTTTCTTCGTGGTTTCTCTTTTAACTACGTAGCCTGGTTTTTATTATTGCTACAAAAACGTTTTATTATAAGTTGTTTAAATTTTAATATTACTGATGTTTTTTATTTAACAAGTTAAAATAGTTGCATCGGTGTCAAATTAGAACACTTTTTGTTGATTTTTAGACCTACTTTTTATATGATTTTTGATGGGTATAAAACTCTCTATCATAATAGTTAATAAAAACCAGCAAGAGATTATGAAGTTATTGTTAGTTAGAACCTTGTTAAACTAAATATTAGTTAAATAAAGTTGCAGATAGAACTTTGGCACTTTAGCAGTTTGCTTGTTTTGCGCTATATCGCTGTAAATTTCAGTTTATTTTGTTCATCATGATTTAAATAGTCTAATAAAATGATTAAGTCAATTTTGGCAAAAATGTCAGTTAGAACTTTGTCAAACCAACGCGACGAAATGTATAACTGGTAAGTGTCTTCTAACGCTGCTTTCCAAAAAAACAATGATTTTCTTGACCTATTATTGCTTCATTAATTTTCTCTTTTTAGCGGCTGTTCGAAAGACATATCCAAAGGAATCGGAGAAGACAGTCCATAAATTTATTCAGGGTGTGTTAAAAAACGCACCAGCATCACGAAAATGTTAATAGAATTTTATAATCATGTACTCTTTTTTTGTGGATGCTGTGAAGTATTTTTCTATAGTAAATCATGTCTCTTTATTCAGTTATTGCATTTGGATAGTTCATATATTCACACCTTTCTATTTTCTGTCACCACCTTCCAGTCTCCTTTTAATACAATATAAATATATATACTTATGTTGTATTGGCAGGAGACTGAAAGGTACACACACACACACACACATACACACACACACACACACACACACACACACACACACACACACACACACACACACACACACACGCGTCTTTTTAAGCCGTCAATAATACGTGTTAAATAAAATAATATTAAGACATTTTAGTTAAGACGACTTACTGTGTTTCATTTGAGACCAGTTTAAGCCGTCTTTAATAAGTGTTAAATAAGGCAACTTTAGGACGTTTTATATAAGACAACTTACTGTGTTTCATTTGAGACCAGTTTAAGACAACTTTAAGACCAATTTCAAGACGTCTTCAATTTGTCTTTAAGACGACTTGTTGTTGGGTGGGAATACTCGGTGTTTAGACTTTTTATTCGAATTTTTAAACGGTGATTCATTTGTCTAAACGACTTTCTGCGATTATTTAATCGTTTAATTTCTTTATTTTGTAGCCCCACCTTTATACGTTTTTTTGTAGACACTGCATTATTTTTTCCTTTTTTAGTAATTTGATTTTTTAATACACTTTCTTATGTGTTTTTCAACAGTCGCAATACAAAAGGTTTTTTTTCGACTTGCTTAATGTACTACTATCAATTCTCGTACAGCCAATCTTTGGATTCGAATGTATATCATCTTCTCATTTTGTAGTCAAATGATTCCAATCTAATGTATACCATTTTCTTGTTTTGTAGTCATGTGAAAAATTTCCGATGTTTATTATGTTTTTGCAATTGTTAGTTTCTTTATTTTTATTTTCAGAGTACTCTTTTCAGGATTTAGAATAAAAATTAAAAGAAATATGTCTGAACCTACTTTTATATCTTCAGAAAATAATAACTAAAAATAAAAGGATGAAATAAAAGAAGAACTTCCTGCATTTTTAATGTTTTTTTTTTAATAATAAATTGAGTATTTATTAAACTTATATAATTTTACTATTAACTACTCTAACACAATAAGATTTGTTATATCTTCAATTGTCATATATTTCATGATAGTAATAAATAATTGATTGAAAATATGTTCAGCATTCATAACTTTAGGAAAACAATTGTAATTCATATGATAAGAAAGTGGGCTATTTTTAGGAGTAATTTTAGAAAAAATTACAGCAATTATGACGACAAGTTTCAGTTGTACACTCTAAAGCTGAGTGGTTTTTTTGAAGAGCCGATGAGGGTTCTTGATGTTGGTACTGAGTGAGCACTCGAAGGGACTCTTAAAAGAAATCTTAGGACAGGTTCTTTGGAGGAACCTAGCGGCTAGGTTCATTAAAGAATCCTAAATGGTTTTTTGAAGAACCTAAGAGTTTATTACAAAAGTTCCCACAAATCACCAAAAGAGGTTCTTCGAAGAACTTGTTATACGTAAAGCGTTTATTGCCGCTAAAGGTGGCTATATAGATGAGAATGAGTTATAAATCAAATAATAGTTAATATATTTTTTATGTAACTATAACTAATAGAATTAGAGCATTTATTTCGAGTGATTTTTTAAATTTCCCCCGTCATTTGTAAGTAAAACATTAAAAACATTAAAAATTAGTGTCATTTGAATGACACGTGGACGGTTGTGAATATGTTTGTTTTCGTGGCTAAAAAACTGTTAAGCTTCTTAACAACCTAATCATCTGTTAATCGCCATGTGCACAAATTTCTTTAAATACCATTGAATCATTCTTCAACTTTGCATTCAGCACTTTAGGATAACATTATTGAAGATGTCCTCTGCCCTGTTCTTCATAAGTTTTCAAATGGTTTGTAAAATAAAAATCAAACTTTGCAGCAATAAGTTCTATTAACAACAACAACAATAATAAATTTCTATTGACAACAATAAGTTCTAAAATTTGTCAAGATCTTCAAACGTTCAGACTGTAATTCAATTTAATTGTAACTATTGCTTACACAACTAAATATTACCTTCCAAGGTGATTTCCTACATAGTGAACTCAATTTCAAAAAGCCTGTAATATATTTGTACGCTACAACATACTAATATAGCACAGTTTTGTTTTAATGGAGATACAAAATCGTAACTTTAGGAGAACGCAGAAGTATTAACAATAACCTTGTATCACATGCATGTTTATTAGTTACAAAATGGCGCTCAAAAGTGTAAAAACTGTCGTTAAAATAATGTACATTACAGTTATGTCGGATTTTTAAAAAACTTCCAAATAAATTTGATAAAAATTGTGGTGTCGCTTTAAGTTTTGAAGTAATTTTATTGGATATCTAGATCAGCAAAAGCAAACAATTCATTTTCTTTTGAATGGTGGTGTGTAGCTTAGATCAGTAACTACCTCGTTACATTCAAATAAGTAAATAATTAATCCTTAACGAAAAAAGTTATTTAGCTTTGTAGTATGATAGGTGGTTTATTTAAATTTTAACCTTAATTAACAAGATATATATTACTAGATTATTAAAGTTGTATTAAGTTCAGAAGTCTACAAAAAATGACAAACTAATCTTATGTATTTTCAAATTTAAAATTAAATTTGAAAACTTTATGTAAGTGTTATTCGTTGTTTCAAAAACTTTAAAAAGAAAAAAAAAATTCGGATATTATAATATTTTACTAAGCACGGTGATCACACTTTTAAAAGAATGAAAGATCTTTCAAAAGCTGTTGGAAAAGGAAAGAATGTCAATGTACCTGGGGTGAGACAATTTATTTTTTACTTTTAACATTAGCAGCAAGAATGTCTAGCAGGGGTGAAAAAAAAAAAACGTAAAAAAAACAACAAAAAACAACAACAAAAAAAGCAACAATTGTTATCATTTCTATTTCTTAAGAATGACTTACATTTTTTTTAGGAGAAGAAAGCAGTTTCTCCATCTATTTCTAATCTAAGATCTCCATCTAAAATTGACGCGTTAAAGGTGAAACGAAAAAAGGTAAGAGTGGTTAACAATAATGAAGGTTTAAATTGTAACATTCAATCATGGTTTGCCTGGTATAATTGTAGCAGCAGTATATCCTTTCCAGATTAATCGTTCCCAAACTTTCTGATTTTTAAATTATTTAATTTTCATAATAAACCAATTAGTGATTGGGTTATTAGGTTAAAGTGCTATTAAACTCAGCTACATAAAATTCAAGAATTTAAGCCATCTAAGATAGATCAAGAAAATGACCTGGACTTATGGATTGAGCTGACAGTTGTTTAGCAAGAGAATGTGTAGTTATATCCCCCAAAACTGAGTCCTATCTTAAAATAATGTTTAAAAAAAGTATTTTTAACATTTTTATTTTTTTCATTTTCAGGCACTACTCTCATCTTCCAAAAGATTTATTAGTGATTTTACTTAAGAAATTTCAGAATGTTTTAAGAATATATAAGGGTCCCTCAAGGATTTCCATAAAAATCTTCAAAATATTCTCAAAGTGCCTGGTTTTGATATAATCAATGGTTATTTTTACAATAATTATACTAATGTTTAATATATCATATGAAAATTCAGTCTCTTAAAGCCATAAACTTATAGACATTTAACATTTTTTTAACTTTTTGAATAGTTAATCATAGATTTTGGATGAGAGCTGTAACAGAAATAATACTTGGTAAGTGTATGTTATAACTCACATTCTATATTTAAGATAGTTTGGTTTAATGCTTAAATTTTACATAGACCTACTAGATTATTATTGGATGGTTAGTCACTGAGTGATAATAAATAGTATCATATAAATGAATAACAATGGAAAATTTATAAAATAATTTAATGTACAAATAATTTTAATTGGTTTTTTACATTTAAAAGTTTTTCAATACTAATTAATTTGCAAAATAATTTCAGAATCTAAACTTCTCAGAGTTAAGATCTTATCTGATTGATTTTTACAAAAACTATTACAGGGTCCGGTCTTCCATCTAATCATGATGTTATGAAAATCTTTGTGTTTCATCAATGTCTAAAAAAACTATTACTTTCTGACAATGCTGACAGAATGTGCAACCAAGTCTTGGCATTCTGGACTATATCAAGAGTTGCCGTTAGATAGAAAGATCATATCATAAAGATGGTTAAAGATTGTTAAGGCAAACAAGTCAGACTTATGAGGAAAAGTCTAGATCTGATGACAAAGATTTACATAAACAAAAACTTTATACTGAAAAACCTGATAAACTGTTTGATATCAGCCATATCAATGCTATTGATTATATCAAATATTAAATCATGTTAGTAAACAACTATCTGATGTTGACAGCAAACTTACAACAAAAGCATTGGTGCCAAAAAGTAATGCAGAGAAAAAGGTTATCATTTTGTCTAAAGTATCAACTGTGTAGTGACAACTGACTAATGATGACAGCATTTACATCAAATGCGTTAGCACCAAAAAATGGTGCAAAGAAAAGCAAATGCAAGGTTATCATATTGCCAAAAGTATCATATTGCCAAAAGTATCATGGTTTTCTAGTAGAAAAGTTACAGATACTCTAATGACATTCTGTTGATTGAGTGATTGGGTGAAAATTATGATCAAGTGTTGCAGATGGCTGGCCTAAAGATGATTACACAGGACTTATGGTACATCATCCTGGAATTTACCACTCCCAGAATAAACAATTGTGCATTGATCCAGACATTCAATCCTAAAATTACAAAAAATGACAACAAATTGTAAAGCAAGATTAAAAACTTACTTTAAGTTACACTTACAGACTGTTACAGCTTTTTTATTAGTGCATATTATAAAGTGAAAACTGCATGATCTGAAATGTTACCTATTAAATTAATTTTGATGATTTTATTAAATTTTGGTTTGCTATACAAGTATAGTTTAGCTTGTATTTAACAAATTCTATTTATAGATTCTTATATTTTAACAGATTCTACATAATTAGATGTTCTCATTTCATTAAATGCATGTTCAGTGATATATTAACATGTTAACAATATTATACACAAAATCATTACATTTCATGCGGTTTTGAGGATTTTTATAGAAATTGAGGGACTCCAAAAAGTTCTTAAAAAATTATGATATTTTTTAAAATAGTATCAAATGATCATAAGAAAACTTTCTGGAGGATGAGGCTACAAATTTTTTAAAAAAAGTTTTTTTGCAACACCATAATAGTAAATGTGAATGTATAATTGTGTGTACAAGGTGCATCAGGTGTTTGAGAACATCACATATTTTCTACATTTCTACATTTTTTTTTTTCTTCTTCTATTTTTGTAGGTAATAATCATGGCAGATAATAAACTAACACAAGAGATGAAAAGACATGCTGTAATAATAGCATTACAGGCAGAACACAGTAATTTACAAATTGCAAAATTTCTTAAAGCTTGATATTTCGTTTTTAAAATTTGCAAGGTATTTGAAGACAATAATGGTGATTTTTATGAAGATACTAAATTTAAAAAGCATGAGTAACGCTCCAACTGCAATATAGCACTTGAATTTATTCAGCAAGTTCAGACTATCATTAACAAGAACCCCCAAAAGTCAATGAGGTCTATCTAGTGTCTCATAAACCACAATTCCAGAGGCTGTTCATGAAAATCTTTGCTACAAGTCTTATTTGATGAGGAGAGGTCAGTTTATGTCACAGACCACCAAAGAGAATTGTTTGATAAGATTCAAAAGGCTGTTAAGTAACTGATACATCTTGATGAGAAAAACATGCTTTGGTTATTTTCAAACAAAAAAACTTCGACTAAGATCAAAAGTTGAAGAGAAGAAATGACAGATGGTTATTCTCTGACCCTTCCGAAGTTTCAACAGTCATGCACACAAAACTTCCTGGATCTGTTATGGATTTGGGGGATACTTACAATGAAGGACATGTGATACCACCACACTATTTTTAGTAAGACTACCCCAAACTTGTGACTTCCAAACTCTCTAGACCTGAGAGTGATGTTAATAAACATTCCCATAACACTAAAGATTCTCTGAAAGCATTTATTGTCACAAAATAGGCAACATAGGTAAGGACCATCTCATATACGTCTGCAGTCAGTTTAAGTCTTGAATTGAAGCTGTATTGAAGCAAAGGGGGATTTCATTTATTGAAATTCTTAAGCAATATTTTAGCTTATGTATCCATGTAATTTTTTAATAAAATATTTTGTCTACCTTTTTTATTATTTAAAAAAAAAAGGAAAAATATATTCTCAAATATCTGATGCACCCTGTATATATGTGTGCGTGTGTATGTATACATTTTTCCAGACATACATGGCAAGTAAGGCCAGTGAATTTGCATTTTTATTAGATATTATTGATTAGTAGTAAAACAATCATAGTTCATGACAATATATTTTTAAAGCAGTTTTTTTGAAATAAGTACAAAAATTGAAGCAAATGCAATCACTCAAATTAATTTCAAGTTGTGTCAAATGAAATTTTGTTTAAAGAAATTCGTTAAAGGCAAAAGAAAAAATGAAGAGTTCAAGAAAAAGTATCATTGATTACTCAGTCTTGTTTGATTCCTATATAAAATCTTTTTTCCATTGGTTTGATTTACCTAAATTTTGAGAAAATTTAGTAATATTTTATGTAGTTAATTTTAAATCTGCTTTTTTTTTTCTAAGGATGATGATGATTTGACTCAAATAGATGAATTGGATGAATGGCTTCAGGTATTATATTTACTTTTAACTTTTGCTTTATGTTACTAGCTTACAATGGTTTTACCAGTTTTGCAGTAATAATTTAAAGAGTTTTGCAATATTGCTTTCAACTGTTTCATATTAATTTTTTAAGCTGTTTTGCAATAAAAATGTCTATAGTTTTGAAATATTACTTATAATTTAAAAGGTAATGATAAAAGAGAAACTACATTAAAAAACCAGAAGAAAACTGTTCATTTAATCTTTGAATAATGATTGCAATAATTAGGTTAAGTTTTATATAAATCAGTAAGGTTACAAAAAAAGTGTTAGTTCCTTAATCATGTCAGTTTTCATGAAGCATTACAGTTGAGGAAACTTATTTAAGATGCAAAGCAGGACATATAATCACAAATTTCTTTTAATTTTGTTTGACTACTAGATGATAAATAAGATGAAAAAAAAAATTGTTTATATTGTGCTAATAACTTTTATTTCAAGACTTGTAAAATTTAGCCAAAGCAGTTGATGAAACCTGATGATCAACTTCTTTTGACTGAAGCTGAGCTGAAAGAAGAATTCACAAGAATATTAACTGCAAATAATCCTCATGCACCTAACAATATAGTTCGCTTTAACTTTAAGGTAAGTTTCTCAAATTTGTTAAATTTTCTTTAAAAAATTAACCTGTTTCTTATAGAGCAAAAAAGAAGTGTTGATTGTTGTGGCAGAATTTTTTGTATTATTTTTTTTCCTTGCATTTATTGAATGTTAGAGCCCAATTCAATATACCCAGCATAATTTGTTATTTGTATAATACAGTTTGTTTCACCTTCTGTAATGCAGATTGACTTTATTACAGAAGGTAAAACTAACTAAATTTACCATAAATTATTATATATATAATATTTTATATTATTTTATATTTTATATTTATAATTCATAATAAATAATAAGAATTACCAAAAATAGCAATTAGAAATAAATAATCTGTAGTTTAAATAAATTCTTAATTAAAGTTATAGTTTATTTAAATTATAGTTTATTCATATATAATTTATTAAATATAATAAAATGTCAAAGCTATAATAGAAGCAAAAAGGAGACAAAATAGTCACTTCCTATAATAGTTGAATTACTTTTATCAATTCACAAGTGTAAGACTGGTATTGTTTAAGCATTAATTGCTTAAGTCAGGTTCTAATACAATTTTGTTTGAAAAAATCCTGTTAAATTTTCACTTTAACAAAAAATATTTTCATTTGTCTGTATTTTTAATTTAAAGGAGAGACAATACAAACCAATTGCAAATGTTGACCAAATAGCTTTTCATTTCTCCATGGAAGGGTTTGTATGATTACTATTGTTATTATTAATTTATTAAACATAACTCCCATTTAAGTACCAGTGCATTCAATTTAGGTATCCAGTTTAAAATATATTTTCTCTTATCATGCTGCTTATCTCAATAAAGATAGTAAAAAGATATCTTTGAGTTGTAATACAATTAAGTTCGCTTCACTTTGAATAAGATTGCATCCAACTCAACACTAACAAATTATAATATTAGATTGTTGGGTCAGATTATACAACAGTCTTTAAGAAGCAGTCTTTACAGTTTTTTAAGATTATAGTTAAGAATCATGAAACAAAGGTTTAATGTCTAGAAGGTATTTTTTTTATTTACTGAACTAATGTAAAATAATTTTTATTTATAAACTTATAATCAACTGAAACATTCTCTTAAAAAAATATTTATCACAAACTAAAAATAGCTGACCATAATCAAATTAACATACTCCATAAATAATAAAATCTGAACCATAACTCAGATGGCTAAATTGAGTTTACTGACTGATACAGCTGGAAAATGAAAAAAAAAATTTACTTTATGATATGTTTTAAAATATATTTCAATATTCCTAGAGCCTTAAACAATTTACCAAAGCAGTCAATCAGGATGATACAGCAACCAGTAAAGTTTCATTAACTAAAACACACTAAAGCATTTATATGAACTCTTATCTGATAAAGAGAGTACACAGCAATCATGTTTTAAAGGTCTAATTATGAAAGGCTCTGTCAGAGCTCATAGTGATGTTCTTTCATACATAGTTAAAACCTTGGCCTCACTACTAAAGGGTTTTCTGAATTGAATGTCTAAAAGGTTAAGAAAAATGTGATACAAGAAACAGCAAGTGAAGCTAGAGATTCAATTAAAAACATGAAAGGATCCCCAACGATACTCCACTTTAATTGTAAAATTGTTCAAGAACTCACTAAAAGAAAAAAGCTAACAGATGGTATAAGAAGAATAGATGTAAGTGTTAATTGTGCAGGCAAAAATAATCTGTTTGGATTACCACAATGGGTTAGTTTCACAGGAGAATAGCACACTAACTCAACAACAGACCTTCTGGAATAGGTGCTAAATGAAACAATAATTGGAAACCTCAAATACTGACATAAAGAAAGGAGTTTATACCAGAATAAATAAACATCTTTAACAATCTATATGGCATTCACAGACATTAAAAATGATTCCAAAATTGCCCAGGCTAACATATGCACTAGACGCTCCTTTATTCAAAAAGCTTCTTGACAAGTGGATTTCATTATTTCATCATCATCTAAATTTTCCAAATATGAGTACAGAAAAAATTTATTGTTAGATTGTCAGGCTATGGAATCACTGAAGTTCTGCCTTTCCTGAAGAGGAATTTTTGCCAAAAGGAGATTCAAATCAGTAAGCTAGGAGTTGCTTCTCATCTGAGAAAACTATGCAATAGGATGCAGAATTGCCTAGAAAATACAGAATAAAACAAAATCTGAATGCTTTAGGAATATTTGGAAAGTCGCCTGTCATTAAAATATATTTTATTTTAAAATATACTCTCATTACAAATGTTGTTCTTCATAATCTGAAATAATGCAATACATATGCAATTAGTATAGTCAGTTTTTCAAAGACACAATTTAGATTTTTATTTTAATTTAACTTTTTTTCAAAAAATAGGCTTTTACACGTAATTTCTCATTTACTTTTAACAACACAGGTTAAAAGTAAAGTAAAAATTATATGACAGGTGAATATCTAATCCCAGTGATGAGCACTGCAAAAAACTTTTTTCTGTTTATAATTAGGTATTTTAATGATAAAACTAAACAATAATGTCATGAGAAATTTGTGAAGTTATTTTAATCAGATATGTCTTTTATCGCAATAAAGTGATCTTCAAGTTTCTTCAACAATAATTATTCTTAGAAATCTCCTTCACAAAGATTCTGAAGAGGCTCAGAAGCAAATGTCAACTGGTGGAAATAGAGGTATTTGTTTTTCTGTGAACTTTTATGAAATATAAAATCATTAAAGTACTTGTTTTTATTTATTTCTATTTCGACTTATAATAATATTTCTTTTTTGTTGTTGTTGTTGATTTAGAAGAAAAACACTCTCTGATGGATGAAGATCACATAGAAGAACATATTGAAGATAGTGTAACTGAAGTTTATTTTAGATAATTCATATCATCTTTCTTTGTCATAAATAAAAACAAGGAAGTTTTTTTTAGCTGATACCTTCATTTTTTCAATATTTGAAAATAATAGTGATTGTAATAAAGTACAATCATCATCTATCAGCAATTCTTCATTTTTTACGTAACTGCTGTCAATAGAAAACTTTTCCATTAATTTTTTTTTTTAATTTTTTTGTGTAGATCGTGCTTGGTAGTATGGTTGCAAAAACGTCAACACAGAAAGCCACAAACCAATTTAACTTTTGTGAAAGAGCATCACAAACATTCAACAACCCTTCCAGAGTATATTTAATTACTTCCAGAGTATATTTTATTAGTAAAAATAACTATTATGTATAAATAGGCTTTTATAAGATAAATGTAAAGTATATTTTACTAATTTTCATATTTTAGGAGCGTGGGACAGCAACAGAACCACCTCCTAGAAAAAATTATTCTGCTAATGCTAATCAGGTAATTTAGGCAAATAGCTCAAAAATAAGATTAAAAGAATAATAAGACTAGTTTTTTAATGGAGAAATTTATTTGAAACTAAAAGGTTTGAGCAACTCCTTTGCTTAAAAAAATATATATAGTATAGTTTGTTTATAAAACTGTCCCAGGTTTGCATAAACCAAAAGTTATGTATATAATAAACTCAAGTATTAGAAATATTGAAATATAATAAAAGTCAAGTTCAAGGCTTAAGAAGACTTTTTAAAAACTTAAAAGTTGCTAAACAAACGTTTGTTGCTTTTTGCTGTGTTATTGGAAATATTCTTTTTTAACAATTTTTAATTGATTCAAACCATCAAGTTTTTTTATTCTTATTTAAGAGAAAACTTTTGAAAATTTTACAACAAAAGCTAATGTGTTGACTTGTTAAGGATGCATGTTTTCTTCGGTCTATACATTAGTTTTATAATTAACATTAATTCCAATAACACAGATTACTCAAAAGCTTCTGAAAATTGATGATGTGGTGACGTTATTGGTGATTTTATTTATTTAGTGGGAAATTTATGATGCCTATGTAGATGATTTAAAAAGACAGGTAAAACCTTAAACTTTAAATAAACTTGCTATATTTTTTCCATATCTATTTTTTATTACCTACTATTTTTAATGTTATACATTTACATCTTTTGAAATGATGTTATCTGAATGTAGACAATAAATTCATTTTGAGTTTCAAATTTTTTTATCAATAAAATGTATAAACTATATTATGAAAGTCTACTAAAAAAAAAATTTAAGAATATAACTAAAAAAATATCTACTTACTTTGAAAAAAGAAATTTTCTTGATTGTAATATGTATAAGTTTAGTAATAACAAAATAAAAAAAATTTGAACTGCTTGTAGGAGAGGGAGAAAGAGAAGGATATTAAAAAATCAGCTAAAAAGGATAATGATAGAAAAAAAAAAAGTGTTACAACTGAAGTCATGGTAAATCTTTTTTTACATCATGTGTATAGTTCTGATTACCAATAGTATATAAGTTCTGATTACCAATAATATATAAGTTTACTATTTTAATTTTACACTCTTAGTATATATGTTATAATTGCTTTTTGAAAAAGTAGTTTTTAATGTTAATGTGCAAAGTTTTACAGTGCTCCTATGACTCTGAAATTTTCCATGAGTCACACTAACACCTAAACTCACAATAAAAGAAATCATGCTATGTTCAAACATTATTTTGTTTTTTGTTGTTTTTTTTTTACTGTCCCTAATGTACACTAAGAAGAATGAAATGATTTAGAAAATTAAGCTTTATTTTAATTAAAGAATGATGAAATTGCGTGTGTCAGTAAAGTTTCCAAGATCATAGAGAGGATGGTTAACCAGAACACATTTGATGAAATTGCACATGGTCAGATGGTTTTGAGATAATTATTTATTAGTTAATAAATATTTTTTTCATGCTCTTGTTATTTTCCAACTTCATTACTTGAATTCGCCTTGATTTCTGACCTTTTTAGAACAAAGTTTGATCAATTGTGTCTTCAAAGATGCATTAAAACTGCAATGATAAGATTTTTGAAAAATTTTTAAGAGTTAAATTTTGTAGATCTAAGTTGAACACCAACACTATGTTCATCTAACTCATCTATACTCAGATAATTTGGTTTTTATTCTAAATCTCATTTATTGCAATTGAATATATATATATATATATATATATGTACACACACATACATCATAATATACATAGATTTTAAATATTGGGAAGATGAATCTGATGAATATCGTGAAAATGAAGGTACAGTTCTGCCTTTATGGAAGTTTTCTTATAAAGGAACAAAGAAAATGACTGTAACAGCTCTCACATGGTAAAACATTTTTTTGAGTTGTTGCTTTTTAGTTGTTATTCATTTCTGTTGGTAATTATGTTCTATGATAAATTTTAAAGAAAAGTTAAGTGATGAAAAATTATATGTGTAAATTATAATTTGTATAAACTAAACATGTGCACATAGCGTTTCCTGCTTAAAAGTAAAAGTGTGTTTCATGACAAAAAAAAATTAGGTAAAAATGCTTTTAAAGTAAGTGTTACATTTATAAAAATGTTAATAATTGTAATAGCATTATTAATTGTAAAAAGTTCTGAATCTGATTTTACTTTGAGTATAGGGATAATTCAAATTAAGTTTTACATGTGCCTTTTATTGCTATGAAAGGTAAAAAATTTTACTAGCATTTAAATGTATAAACTTCTGTGAATTTAAAGAACATTTTTCTGTGGAGATTGGTATGCTTCAAAACCTAACTAAATAAGCATTAAATAGATTATTAAAGTAGGTTGTTGAGTTTTTTTAGCTACAAATCATCTGATAAGTAAAATGATCAAGGGAGAAGGGTCAAAAAAGAGTTTAATCATTACAAAGAAATTATTATAAAACTAAATGCAACTTTAACATTAACTCTGATAATCAAATTTTTAAAATAGTATTTAAAATATTCTAGGTCACCAAGTTATGAAGATTTGTTTGCAGTAGGTTATGGGTCATGTGAGTAGCTGTGTTATATACTTCTCCATATTGTTAAGTTGTCATTCTTTGCTGTATATTGATTACATAGCAAAGAATGACTGTTTTGTTGGTACTTAAAATGATGTAAATTTTTGTAATCATGTGCATACAAAAATAAATGATTTTAAAATATTTTTGTTTAGATGAGTTCTTAAAGCAAAATAATGGACTTATTTGCTTTTATAGTTTAAAGAATCCATCTTATCCTGAGTAAGTTTTTTTTGTATTTTACATCTTTGATTTTTGGACTCAATCTGATTATGGTTTTACATTTTTGAGACCCATTATATTAACTTTACTTGAAAATTTATTTAAAAAAGGAATGAAATGCCTTTATTATAACTGCATGATGAATGTCTGAGAAAAGTGTCTGTTTTTTTATGTTTCTTAAAGTAAGTTGCCATAGTCACCAAATTGTGATTTAAATTTTCTTTAAATAATTTTCTGATATCAAATAAACTTAACAATAAATGCTGAGTGGTGAATTTATATTTGCATGGTAATTTTAAATTTTGAAATTTAGGCGTATATTTATGACAGATTGGGGTGTTATGTGCTTGGATATTCATCTTTCATATTCAAATTTGATAGCTGTTGGATTTTATGATGGTCAGAGTTTTTATGATTTTAGTTGTTAATGATATTTACTAATATTAAGAGTTTATGAGATGTGTCTTTATAAAGGCAGGAGGTCTGTCAGATTAAAATGTTGATAATGATGATAATGAAATAATCTTTAATTGAAAAATATCATCTTATTTAAGGTTCTGTTGCTGTTTACAATCTGGAAAGTAAAGAAGATAGGCCAATTCACGTATCTACAACTGAGTTAGGAAAACATACAGATCCAGTTTGGGAGGTGAATTAGTGTTGGTGTATATTCTTATGCAGTGTTTTTGTGTTGTTTTTTTTTATCATGAGAATGATAGTGTACATTAGTTATAATATTTTATAAGGTGAGATGGCAAAAAGATGATCTTGATGGAAACTTAAACTTTTATTCCGTTTCTTCTGATGGAAGAATCGTGTTGTGGACAATTATTAAAGTATCAGTTTTGTTGCTACAAGTTGCTATCACTAACAGTTTTGTTTTATTACAGTTATATGTTTTAGGCTCATCGAGTTATTTTTCATTTTAAATATTTGGATTAAAATTTAGTTTGTTACTTATAAGCCATTTTGAACTTAAATTCATTAGAATGAACTACAGCACACTGAAATCATTCAACTTTGGTTGGGAACAAATCTTGTTGATGAATTTCAAGATGCAACAATGAAAGCATTAGGGTGTGGCATGTGCTTTGACTTCCATAAAACAGTTGATTACTTGTTTCTAGTGGGCACTGAAGAGGGAAAAATACAAAAGTGCTCAAAAGCTTACTCAAGCCATTATCTTAGCACTTTCAATGTAGGTTTTTCAGAAACATTCCTTAGAAACATATGAGAAATAAATGAAAATGTATGTTAGAAATAAATGTTAAATGGCAGAAGTTGAGGATTTATAATAACAGTATTAGAATTGAACTTGTGTTTTTCTTTCAAATGACCTTTTCTTATGCAAGGCACATCATATGGCAGTGTACGCTGTTCGTTGGAATTATTTTCATTCAAAGATATTTATGTCATGCAGTGCGGATTGGACTGTAAAAATTTGGGATCACACATGTAGGTAGGGTGATTTGCATTCCATTCTTTTAATTTCATTTGCAATACGATATATTGACTTTTGATTGTTGTTTGTTTTCATTGACTTTAGCGATGCTATTTTCACATATAATTTGGGAAGTCCTGTTGGAGACGTAGCCTGGGCGCCATATTCTGCGACAGTTTTTGCTGCAGTCACTGCTGATGGAAAAGTAATTTTTATTTTAAACAAATTTACGTACAAATCTATTAATGTAATTTTTCTTCTAAAAAAATTTACCAAAACTCTGTAAAGCAATTACGTTATAATTTAATAAAAATTGCTTTATTTAATAATATTTCTTTATGTTGTATTTAATTGATAAATGATTTACCGTAGGTTGTAATTTTCGACTTAAATGTAAACAAATACGAACCAATCTGCGACCAGAAGAGTAGGTGATATATTTATGTTTAAAATAAAGTTGACTTTTTAAATTAATTAGAATGATTAAATGCAAAACATTTCTTTAGTAAAGTTATTTCACTTATAAGTTTCAATAGTATGAAACTCGTTAGTTCTCCCGGAAAAAAAAATTTTGTAATCTGATTTCTAAATTCTAAATTTCTTTTTAGTCGTTCAAAAAGGGAAGACTAAGTTAACGCATGTCTCTTTTAACCAAATTCATCCGATAGTTATAATTGGGGACGATAGGTATTTTTTTTTTTTTAAAAAAAAAATCTTCTGTGAAGTTGCAGCTAAGTGGCATTTTGTAACAAAATTGTTTTTTTTTTTTTTTCTTTTAGAGGGTACGTGACTTCAGTAAAGCTCTCTCCTAACTTAAGAAAAGCCATGAAGGTGCGAGAGATTAATTTAAGGCTTTTTTTTTTTTTTTTTTAATTTTTTGTATACGAGTTTAAAGTGTTTTGTAAAGTTTTTTGTAATGTTAGCTTTATTAATTCAACATTTTGGGTATTTGTTTATCAGGAACGTAGCAAAGGTCCGGAAAATGAAATCGCCAAATTCGAGAAGCTGTTGAGTTTAGTTCACGACCCAATTGAGAAGCTAGAAGGCTTTATATAGTATTTACCTTTTTTTACTAGTTTTATATGTGCTTTCGAGAAAATATATTAACATAATTTCGTAAATAAGTTATTAAATTTTAAATGCAGAATAATATTTTATGACTGTTTATTTAACAAGTTTGTTATTGTGTTATTGGATGTTAACAACAAAAAATAGGCAATACCTCAGTTATGTTCCTGATTTTAGAATTAGAGCGTTTTTTAAATATTGTTCGCTCATTTTATTATATACCGGATAAGAATTTTCATTTCGTTACCGCCTTAAAATCCTGTCCTACCCCTGCCTTACCATCAATAAAAATCTCATTTAACCTGGTGTGTGAATACATAGTATTCATGTTAGCTATATGCGTAAACTAACAGTTAATTAAAAATATTTTTTAGCAAATGTTAAATACAAACAACTGAAAATATTAAACAAAAATAAACCGTATAGAAGGCAGTTTCACAGGTCATCCCATGTATCTCTTTCGTTAAACTGAAACATCTCCTTAATAATAGGATTTTTTTCAAAATATCGATAAAAAAGTTAAAATATTGTAACCAATATTTTTGGTCAAATTTCATTCGAGACATTTTTCGAAAATAGCGGTACACACACCACCGTTGTTTGATTTGTGTGTAACTAAAACATCTTGTTTGTTGTAATGTATTATTAGGGCAAGCTATAGATACATTTGGAGCATTCTTTTTATTATCCACAGTCAATGCCTTTTCTCTTTTAATCAGTCAGTCACGCTTCTCATGTAAAAATATGTTGTCATATCTATCAAAAGTAGCACGTCAACATTGTGGCCCCCCCTGAAAAATGAACCCGAAATTTTTTTGATTTTTTTTTTATGGAAACTCTAAGAAGGCCAAATTATCACAGAGGATCACCACATATGGAATATCGAAAGTAAGATACTAAAAAATCTTCAAGAAATTTGTTAAATTCGGACAGGTCTGTCTGAAAAAGTTACTAGAATGTAACTTGAGTGTTCTAATGAAAATGAAGGAACCCAGAAGAAGCCTCCGTTGGGTAAGAAGCGGTCTTATATAAGTTGTAATACGTATAATAGAATCATATAAATTGTAATGCGTATACTCAATTGCTTATTTAATAAGCTCGTAAATGTATATTTGATATCATCATGATAACGTATAAATCTAGTAACATTTTCTTAAAGAATTTATTTAGGTATATTTCACCATTCATTACCATATGGTTTGCTTTTTAGTAACTTTAGAACTCAGCTTCTGTTTCGATATTTTATGAAAGTTGCTCTCATTTCCGGGAGCTTTAACACCTGATACAAGTTCTTCATAATTTTCTTTTGAGTTTCCCATGAAATACATTCCTTTTAGAAATGTTTGTGTAAAAAGCCTTGGCATATAATGGTTTAGGAAACACCACTCTGATCATTTTACCACTTCGATCTAATGCCTTGATAAATTATTTGGTCGAGCGAAATTTTATAAGCAGTTGAAGCAGAACGATACTATCCACAGGTACTAGAGCAGCATTCTTCAAATTGTAGGCACCTTAATAAAAGTCTTTTCTTTCAGACCATTTTCTTTGTAGATAGTAATTTACAATTACTATCTACAAAGAAAATGGTCTAAAAGAAGAAAACCAAGCTTCTACACACAATCTTACTTGTATAAATCGTTTAAGTGTACACTGTATTAAATTTGTATGAAAGCACGATGATTTCATAGCAAGTGTGCTAATACTATTTATCACCCATGCGCAGCTGCGTTACAAAGGGATATGAAGGTATAAAGGGGTACGGTAGGTACACGTTGTACTGTATACATGGAGAATTCGATACAACATGTATCATACCAAAATTCAAAGTGTGCTTCAATAGTTATTCAATCAAATGTTTGTGCATTATTTCACACAATTTTTGCTCTCCTTATCGCAAGTTATAACTGAGCTTGGTTCTCTGACATAACCACGTAACAAGTTCTTATACCTTTTCTTAGAAAAATTGAGCTGCTATTCAAAGTGTAAGACAAAAACTCTTTCCCCTCCCTGATGTTAAGTATGTTTCAGATTACCTTTTAAGCTAATCAAAATAACTGGATTTTTTAAATATTTTTTTATTTATTTGCGTACTTTTAAACTTTTTTTTATTTATATGAAACTTTAACATAAAAGAGCAGGTGCTTACTGCGAACGTTTATAAAAGTTCCAATTTCCACATGTGAAAAACAAAATGAACCTTTGTAATATGGTGAATCGATAAATCTTAAAATATGTACATACTTAATGGTTTATCTAGGCTCATTTTTAAGTTTTAATGTAGAATTAGTTTTTTAACATTTATAAAAAACCGTTTGGGTTTAATTTTTTCTTTTACAAAAAAAAGTGGTTTTAAAAATTCCAGTTCGTTAACAAAATTCTAAAACTCTTCTCTAACTTGTATCAAACCTGTTTTAAAATATTTCTCTGTTTTATTAAAAAAAAAAAAAAAAAAAAAAAAAATTAAATCGAATATTGTTTATAAAAGTTATATTTTATTGATTATATTTGAGTTCTAACACTTCTGAATAACTATGAAGGCGGTAATTGTTTTAAAATCTTCACTTTAGTTTTTATTTTATGAATGAAATTTTCGGCAAATACCCTTGAAACCATCAACAACGGTGAGGGCATACTCTTCTTTAATACCTTTTTCACCTGACCCTACTATTTACAGTAGATTCACAAAACCCAACAAATGGAAACAGCTTTTTTTTAATCTTACGGCTCGCTAGAAGAGTCTGTTTTACACCCACAGTGCTCCTTTAATAATTCCCTTTTCTAACTTATCTAAGATTTGCGATTAAGCTTTTGTTAGATAAATATTATATATTAATATGTAGTTGTTTACGAATTAAAACTATTTTAACATGAAAAAGGAGCCTATTGTGAAATCATTTAATTCGTTTAAAGCTCTGGCAACCGCTCTTCAACAAAGTATAAGTAAGAACAAGAGAGGAGAAATACTTTTGCAGATTTACGCTAAGCCTGGTGCTAAAAAAAATAAAGTGACTGGTAAACTTTACTTAAATAAGTATATTTAAATGTCTAAAAAATTATTTCAATATTTATATGTAATACTTATTTTTACAGATATATCTGTTGAATGTATTGGAATACAGTTAGCTGCTCAACCAAAAGAAGGAGAAGCTAATGCTGAACTTTTGACATATCTTCAAAGTTTGTTAAAAGTACGAAAAAGTGATATTTGTCTTGAACGTGGTGGGAAGTCAAGAGTTAAAACAATAAAAGTTTCATCAAACTTATCTGAGGAGGATATCAGGAGTATATTAGAAACTGAGTTAAAAAGTCATTAGCATCCTTGACTAGATTCGGTTTTGATTCATGTTTGTGTTAGAAAATCTTTACATTTTGCTATACCTTTTATGTTGTGTACTTTTAGCATTTGGCGTTTTTTACATGCATAAAAATATTTCTCTTGTAAAGTGGTTTGCAATTGTTCTGTTAGAATTTTCTTATTCCATTAATTTGGTATTAGTTTACATTTTAAAATCATGGCTAAACTTTTTCTACGCTCATCACAAAGACTTAAAGAATGAAGTTGTACTTCTCACAGGAGCATCTGGTGGCATTGGTAAATTATTGGCAACAAAGTTAGTAAAAAAGGGTATGTAAAGTTACTAAGTTAAATATTTACATGCAATCCCTGTTGTAAAAAAGTTAAAGTAAAACTGTATTTTTCTAATTTTGTTTTTTTAAAAACTAAATGCTTGAAATTGTTATAAAATTATGAAATAACTATTATCTTTATAACAAAAAAAAACTCATAAAAAAATCATACTATAAAAGCATTTCTAATTGTTAAAATCAGAAAAAAATACTGAAGAATTTTAACATCCTTTAAAAAATGAACAATTTTTCAATTTATAGAACTTATGAAATAGTTTCAAAGACAAAAAAAATTTGTCATCAAATCATTTCTTTTTTTAGAGTGCATTCTGGTTTTAATAGATATTGATGATTGTGGTTTAAAAGACCTTGCAGATTCTCTCAACAAATCTTCAGTGCAACAAGTGGCATATCCCTTTAAATGTGATGTCTCAAATTATGAGGAGGTTTCTACAGTTAAAAGTAAAATAGTTGAAACAGTTGGTCATCCAACGATGGTTATTAACAATGCAGGCATTGTGAATGGAAAGTATTTTCTTGATTTGGAACCCAATGATGTTCAAAAAACTTTTAATGTAAATATCCTATCACATTTTTGGATTGTAAAGCAGTTCTTGCCTCACATGTTAGATGCAAATCATGGTCACATAATAAGTGTTGCCTCTATTTTGGGGTTAGATTCTATGGCTGGAGTTTCAGATTATGGTGCTTCTAAGGCAGCAGCAGTAAACTTTATGAGATCATTGAGACAAGAAATACGAGTGATGGGTATGTTTTAGTTTTTAGTAGCAATTATATGTTAATTATTCGCTAATTAGACACCACACTTTTTTAACTAGCTTTATAAAAAAACAATTTTTATATAGCTGGTTGTTAAAAACAGATTGATATTTACTTGACAAAAATAGTAAAATATATATAAAGGTATAAAGAGGTATATTTAAAAAGAATAAAAATAAAATATTCCATGAAATTTGAAAAATTATATTTTAAAAGTATATGTTAAAATATAAAACTATATTAATTATTCATATTTGATAAATCTATTCGCTACTGTTATGATCTTAAACTATTATTAATTATTAGCTTCATGAGATTCTATTGAATGGCTTAGAATAGATTCAACAAATGTACTCATTCATTAGCTTAATAAAAATATTATACTTATATGAATAAATTCTTCAAAAATATTTAGAAGGAAATGAAGTAAAAAAAAAAAAATGAAAAATTGCTCTTTAAAAATTGTTATTCTTTTTGTCTTTTTTTTTATTTCTACAGGTAAGTTTGGGATCCATTGCACCACTGTTCTTCCTTTTCTTATCTCCACAGATATGTTTAAAGGAATTACAACACGTTTTAAAAATATGTTCTTGCTTAATGTACTAGATCCAGACTTTGTAACTGATAGAATTATTGATGCAATTGAACGAAACCAAACGACTTTATATATACCCAGAATCCTGTACTTCTCTATTGCACTCATGGCTGTTCTACCTGATTTTTCCTTTGACGTAATTGTTGATTTTCTCAAAATTAATCTGTCAATGAAAACATTTGTTGGCAAGAAAAAGCAATAGATAGTTGACTTTTTTAATATTATTTTTAATAAATTTGAAAATTTATCAGAAATCGTCTAGTTCGTTTGATAATTGCATTATTTGGAAGCACAGGTGGCTAAAGGTGTATTAGAAAAAGAACATGATAAAAGACAAAACTCTTTTTTGATTATTATTTAAAAAATATTGTATAATATTTTTTTTGCGCTCTGCGCCAGATCGAATAAGCGCCGGGCCCCACGCGAAGTATAAAAACTCAATGACAAAAAAGGATGTTTTGATATTTCTATATCTTTCTTTGAATAAACTGGAAGAAGAGTAAACGAAAAAAATGGTGAACGGTTTAACGGTTTTTTATTTCTTTTGCTCTTATTTAACTAAAACAAAAAATCTTTAAAAAGGTGTCGCGTGGTGTATACTACAGAATACAACACGCGACAACTTATTTGAACAAATTTATTTGTGTCTTAGGAAACTGTAAAATTTTCACTCTAGTAAAAAAAATATATATATATTTCAAAAATATTTACTTCAAACTCACGAAAGTAAAATTAAATTTCACTTAAAAAGTAATTTTGTAGAATGTTTTATGACATCATCAAGATTCTCTTTTGAAAATTGAATAAAGAACATCTGAGGTACTGGAGAAACTAAAACAAAGCAATGAGGTCAAAAAGTCTAAGCAATTAATGAAAAAAGATTAACTTTGGTGAATTTTCATATGAAACTCAGCAAGTTTTCAGTTAATTTAATTTGGTTTTCTTAATATCAAAATTTAACTAATTGAGAACAAATAGACAAGTGAACCTATTTTTTTTTCATAAAAAATTGATTTTTTTATTTTTTCTCAGTTTCTTACTAATAGGTTCATTATATATATATATATATATATATATATATATATATATATATATATATATATATATATATATATATATATATATATATATATATGATGAAATATAGCTTCTCTGCTCTGTTAGAATTTGGATTTTGTCATGTTTTTAATACAACTAGGTCTGAACTAGAAAATGTTCTTTTTTGCTAAAGCAGAGATTATAAATCTCTGACACAAAAATTATATAACCCTGAGAGAAGAGCTAAAACAAACATTAGAAATTCGACACGAGCCTATTCGAGCTTCGAGTCTGTATGTCTAGCTCTATATGTTTGGTAGAAAAATAATTTTGAATTTGAAAGATGCATATTGACGTCTCAGTACTCTCGCTAAATGTAGTTTCAAAACTGTTAGTGATAACACAAAGGTTTTTGTTAGTGATAACGCAAAAGTTTTTGTTAGTGATAACACAAAGGTTTTTGTTAGTGATAACACAAAGGTTTTTGGAAGAATTGCAGAATTCTAAGTAAATTGAATATGAATACAGTTAAATTACAATACAACGTTTGGCATATAATTAGATATACATGTAATTACACTGTAACGTTATATCTTCAGTTTTATTTCAATAATTAAAACTATCAAAAAACAATTATTTGCTTTAGCATTTTATTATGGATAATATTTAAAAGCTTTGCTCTTTAGTCGCATTTCCAGGAAACTGTTTTGTTGGTTCCGTTGCTTTTTTTCTATTGCAGCAGCACGTAAAAGCATTTGCCAGCTCTGTTTTCAGATGTTTTCGAGCCTGATGTGAACCCAGCTTTGCGGTAATAAGCCAATACTTTAAACCAAGAATAGCTATAAGTGTTATAAAGAAAAGAAATATTATCAATAAAACCACAGGAAAAGATTTTTCAAAGTCAAAAAACGCTGCAAGCTCATCTATTTGTGTACGACAACTGTCGACATTTCCTTCTTGATATAAGAATTTTAAATTTTGAACTGGTATGAGCTCTTGACATAAATAGTAAATTGACAGCTCGCACGTTCCAAAATAATTAATATTAATTGCATTTGAACAATTAGGTGCCAACGGTATTTCCCAAACTTTTTGGTCAGTCAAAAATTTATAAATAAAACCATCATAGATAAAATTGACTTTAGGTGAGCATTCTATTTGAGCTGTATAACTTGTTGGTTCTCCGGAATGCTGCAGCCTGACTATCATGCTGCCAGTCTGAGGTACCACAGTTTGTAGATCAAATGTTCCTAAATTTGATTTATTACAAGGAAGAAGAAATTCAGTTCCTTTGTAAGTCAGAACGGGAATGTTGCATATATAAAACTGGCTTTGCCTGTTTTTTGGCCACTGCTTTAAGACGCAGCTATGTTTTGTCAAACTAGCTGTTGACAATATTTCAAGTACAACTGGTAGCTGTCGCATTTCTCTTGCTGGTACTGTAAAAATTGAGTTAACAGTTTGATAATTTATAATTTCTAGAGTTGGACAATCGAGACTTTGCGAATACTCTTGTATTTCATTTGATGGATTCGAGACATCTATAGATAGTAATCCACGAGTTAAATCTTCTACTATTGGGCGGAAACTCCAAGTACAATTGTTTGAACAAGAGAATGTAAAACAAGCACATAAAAAAATAATCCTAAGGAATAAGCCATTCATATTTTTATGTCCAAAAGACTGGCAATAATTTAATTTGGTCTTTACTTGCCGAGTCTACTCAGCTGTACTGTCCTCGCAATCATTAACGGAACAATTGACATCAAGTAGAAACTTTTCTCTTGTAGGATTTTCTTTGAAATTATTTTTCTACCTTAATTTTAGCAACAGCTTTAAGAACTTGACGTCAAATTAGTCAATTTAAACAAAGAACAATTTCCATGCGATGACAATTATCGGTAATTATCAACTTGTATATTATGTTAGAAAAATACATCCTCTAAAACCGGTTAATATTTTTCTACGGTAGAATATATGGTATACCTGTATACACAAAAAAGAAAGTTATACATTTTTTTTAGGTGTATACAGGCCCATAGAGTAGTAAACGCGACATTTTTACTTTAGCAACTTATAATAACAATAAACTTTGAATGTGATCACTGTATTGTTAATTACTAAGTTTATCTTAATTATTAAACTAAACTATTAAAACCATATTAAAAATATTATAATTATCATATTTATAATTTTGAAATACTATTTATAGTTATTACAATTGTTAAATAACTATTATGCTATTACATAGTTACCATTGTTATTATGCTAAATACTAAAATTATTCTAATGGTTCATTTTTCTCAACTATTGCAATTTCCAAATTTATTTGAACGTTTGTTTTTAAAAATTTCGTAGAAGTGTGAGCATTAACTAACGCGGTTATTTAAGTTTGCTAAATTTAATAATTTCAAAGCAATGGACCCGATCTAAATTGCTTATGTAAAAAAAATTTAAAATGTTTTTTAAAACATCATAGTTTAAATTTTTTGTTTGAAAGAATAGAAAAAGGTTTCAAAAAGATTATAGAAGATAAATTTGTTATAAGATGGTTGCTTGTTATGCAAAGAAGTAAAAAATTGTTTACAAATTTTCTTAAGTTTTACCTTTAAGATAATAACACTCGTGGTAGCCACGAGTTAAGTAACCGCTAAAAGTTAAGTAACCGCTAAAAGTTAAGATGTATTTTCCATAAAAATTAACTGTAAACTAAAATTGAATTTTAAAGACATAATCCTTAGTACCAAAACAAAAGAACAAACCTAGGCGCCTTGAAACATTTTTTTCTAATTTAAATATACATGTTTCAATCGAGACACATTCTTGTATTTACAATCGAGATACACATTCCTTTCTACTACAGTGCTTATCTGTAAAAAATAGTTTAGACATTTTAAAGTAAAAGTATGATGATTCTCAATGTGCAAATTTTAGAGGAATATTCACAATGAAGAAACCGTGAAGGAAATTCTCTTGAGGAATATTTTTATATAATCAAGCACAAAAGATAAATTTATAGCAGTTCTGATTTATATTGTTGTTAACAAGGAGATGGTAACAGCAATTAAAATCAGAATTCTGTCCTGCAAATTATAATAAACTAAAACGTTTCCCCGGATTTGACAAAAAAGTGGTAGTAACTTCTATATTTATATGTAAATATAAAAAGATATACATCTTTTGGACCCCCTTCGTAAAATTTTTCTGATATAAAACATCCACCATCAATTATGGCTCGGGGTGGGATAACAGCAGTAGGATCTTATGGATTTGAGATTTTTGGGAAGAGCGTGAAGGTTAAAACAGCAAAATACATTGAAGTTCTAGAGGCTACTGTTAAAACCCACATGCAGTTGAGTGGTTGTATAACCTTTCAGCATGAGTCAGCATTACATCATATAGCAAAAGTGACAAAAAAATAGTTTGTCAACAATGGAGTAGAAATTCTACCCAACTTGCCTTCGACCTTGCCAAATCTCAATGTTATCGAAAATTGCTGGAACATTTTTAAACGCAAAGCTGCAGCCCACCACCCAATCTCTGAGACAAAGCTGCTGAGTCAAGTTGGGACAACGGAAATATCTTACAGCATACCATCATGTATAGCCGCTTTTTTTAAAAAACAATTATTATCAACGAAACGAAATTTAATAAATAAATTACTTCCAATGAAAAAATTGTTTTGATCCTACGCAAATCACATTATAAAAAACATGCCCTTTTCCGAATTTTTACAACAAACCAAACAAACTGGACAGACATTTTGATCTAGAACTTTCTATTTAAGTTTGATGGAAGATGGCGAGGTTGCTACCAGAGATAAAACAACCGAGTTACGGTTTTCAAAGTCGTATGTTATTTGTTCGACTTTGAAAGCCGTCAGTTTGGCGAAGTTTCTTAAATTAAACGAAGTCGAAATCCGTTAAACTTCGAAAAAAAATTAATTAAACGGTTATCAAAGCCGTGAAAAGTTGTAGCTTTAACTCTTAATCGACTTTGAAAACCTTTAAAAGTCGTTAAACTTAATTAAAACGATATTGAAAGCCGCAAAAACTTGTAAATCAAATTTTTACGGTTATGAAAATTGTATAAATTTGTTTACATTATATTTAACGAATTTGAAAAACTTATAACTTTGTGTATGTTATTAAACACGATTTAAACATTGTAAAATATCAAACAAATACGCCAAAGAGCCATCGCTTGCTGGTTTGGCAGTAATTACCTGAAGGACTACAAGGGAGATAAGGCCTGATGAAAAATGCAATGGATAGAGCACTGACACCCATTGTTGATCTTGTGGATAGGTGTGCTTCTCTGAGGGACAAAGAAATTAGAAAGAACAGTGTCACTGGAGTAGGTCCTTTCATGGTTGAGCTCATATTAGAACTCGAGTGACGATGCCCAAGAGGAGGATGTGACATCATGCCTTATGCTGTAGGCTGCCTGCTATGGTGTCAGGGATGCGATTTTTGACAAGTTGAAAGACAGTCATCCTACAACAGTAGACTGGATGTCAAAACAGCAAGGTGCAATCAATGTCTTAACTGAGATCACCCATGAGCTTCTTGAAGATGATGGTGAGACTGAATTCTGGAAGGCAGCAGCAGAGGTAATAGCTATTAAGTATAATATCAAATAAATTTATTAAATATTAGCTAAATTTGCTTCTACTAATCTTAATGCAATAGAACAAACAATGTCATAAAAATTTTAATTTGAGGATTCGCCCCCCCCCACCCCGTATGACATCCGGGAGGGAGGGGGCTGGTCAAAGTTAAACTAACTTTTTAAAAATTATTTGAATTTAAACAACTTTAGATTAAAGTAAGCAAAGTTATACGAAGTTCACTAAACATTTAGCTTCTTTCCTTGCTTTTAGACTGTGTCCAGCCAATTCAGGTAAATAAATGTTACAGCTGAGGGTCCTGCGATTACCGTCGAGTGGGCAAAATTCAGAGAAACAACTGTGATAGAGTTGAAGGTTGATGTCCTTGACTGGTGGAGTACACATTGCAGAGGGATGCCCATTTTTGGCAGGACTTGCACGGGAGTATTATTGCCTGCCAGCCTCAAGTGCCTCATGTGAGGCGTCCTTTAGTGAAGCTGGACAGATGTTCCACGAAAAGAGTTGCAGTTTGTCTCTAAAAACTACTGAGAAGTTGGTCTTTATCAACGAGAACTTCAATCTGTTAAACTCTTTTGTATCAGTTTGGGAATACCGCTCCATGGAAGAGCAAATGGCAGCTAGATCTGCTCCAAACAGAGATCAAAATGATGATGATAATGATGATGATGATGATGATGATGATGATGATGATGATGATGATGATGATGATGATGATGATGATGATGATGATGATGATGATGATGATGATGATGATGATGATACCGCTAAATTAAAAATGAAACGGAGACCTATCTCCAGGATTGTTGAACTGGAATATAATAAATATTCTCTACTAGAGTAGCATGCTTGGATTATTTCAGATTAGATAATCGATAATATGAAAATAATTTTTTCACATGTTTAAGTAATTGGATTTTTAAAATCTGGAATGATTATTAAGTAAAAGCAAAGGTCTTAGCATATCTTTTGTATATTCTTTTTTCTGTAATGTTATTGTAGTGTATACTTCAAATTTTTATTATTTAGATATTAGAACTTAGAAGGGAACTAATTGCTAGCATGTACCAAACCAGTTATCACTTCACATTACTTTATAATGTGAAGATGATGTGAAGGCTTCACATTAATTTATAATGTGAAGTGATTACTGGTTTGTTGTATGAAACTGAACATAGGTAGCATCTCATTGATTGTGATTTTTCCAAATCTAAGGGATAGAGTAGGAGTCTAGGAGAATAGAAGGGAAGAGTATAATGGTACTAGTTAGGCCACATACAAGTTCAACTTAATGCACTCGTTTCATTTACTCAAACGATTTCGAAGACAGTTAAATTTTTGAAAGCCGTTAGAAATTTTAAACAATTTTAAAACACGCCTTTTTCGAATTTACATAACTTTTTACGATTTTGAAAACCGCGAAAATATACTTTATTTGAACTAATACGATTTTGAAAACCGCCAAATTAAATTTTATACAACTTTTTACGGTTTTGAAAACCGCGAAAATATTTTTTATTCGAAGTAATACAATTTTGAAAACAGTTTAAATAAATTTCATACAACTTTTAACGATTTCGAAACACGTTCACACACGACTTTTTGCGACGTCGACTTCGAAACACACCGACCTCGATTGTTTTATCTCTAGTTGCTACTAGATTAATTACTGCTAACAGACCCAATACAATACGAATCTCCAACTGATGAGCTAATTTTTATTGGAAATTTATAGAAAATCAGGTCATTAGAGGAATTAGTGGTCCAGTAGTTATTAATTGTGTATCTTACTGTGTACAATCATTACTACTAATTTTTTTTTTTTCTTATATAAAATAAAAAATAATAAACCCCCTCGCAAATCCCCCGGGTTATAAATAAAAAAGAAACTCTGTTGGTTAATAAAAAAGCAATGATGATATTGGTTAACCAATAGGGGGTAAATAATTAAAAATAATTTTAAAAGATTTTTTAATTCCTAATTATTTTAATGTGATTAAATGTTTGCTAAGGTTAAGTTCATCTACAAATGATAAATGCAAGTTTGTTTAGGTTAACACTTTTTAGTATCTGTTTGCAACATCTGAATGCAGTTCTGTAAACGTCAGTACGAAACATTGTCTTTCTGTAGCATCTAATTTTTTGAGTAGCTTTATAATATTGCATGAAGATTAAGCATTCAAATAAAGGAAAACATTAAGCATAATATAAGATGCCGTTTTTCCGAAAAAATAATTATTAAATAAGTAATGTAATTATTTTGTTGAACCGCCCAGTTGCAATTTTCAGTATAAAATAAAAAATTTTGAGCTTTATCTAACAAATTGATTCTTAAATAAATTGATTCCTAAATAAATTGATTTTTAAAAAAATTGATTCTTAAATAAATTGATTCCTAAATAAATTGATTCTTAAAAAAATTGATTCTTAAATAAATTGATTCCTAAATAAATTGATTCTTAAATAAATTGATTCCTAAATAAATTGATTCTTAAAAAAATTGATTCTTAAATAAATTGATTCCTAAATAAATTGATTCTTAAAAAAATTGATTCTTAAATAAATTGATTCCTAAATAAATTGATTCTTAAAAAAATTGATTCTTAAATAAATTGATTCCTAAATAAATTGATTCTTAAAAAAATTGATTCTTAAAAAAATTGATTCTTAAATAAATTGATTCTTAAATAAAGTCATTCTTAAAGAAAAAAGTGTTGTTTTTATTTTTTCTTCATTAAAAAATTCATTAGAGGATTCTTCATTAGAAAAAAAAGAAGACTAACATTTTGAAAACCGAAAAGAATATCAGAAGGTAAAGGTGGTACTCCCCCATTAATTCTAACTTTTAATCTTTATTTGTACAAAGCTCGCTATCAATTTTTTATATATGGAAATTTTATTTAAACTAACTTTTTAAAAGAAAAATGAAAGTTGCATTTTTTGATGCTAAGTCAGCATAACTTGTCTAAAACCTTACCTTTACTAAAAACAAGGATATCTGGAGTAAAATTTGTACTAAATACACTGTTTTTTGCTATATGGTAGCAAAAGAGTTGCTCCAGGGCACAAGCTAAAATAGTTGTCAAATGTTGGGTAAATCCAAAATGGCAGGATTAAATTGATTTATTGACTGTCTGTCATTTATTGACTGTCTGACAAACTACATTCAAACCAACTTATTCTTTAAAGTTTATAGTTCTATTTCCAGCCCTCATAGATATATTAATAAACACACTGTGAAAATTTGAGAACAAAAGCTTTAATAAAACTGTAGATATTTTACGTTTTCGTAAGTAAAGCATATTAAAATTTGAAAGTCTTAAAAATCACGTTTAAAAAAAATTTTTTTTAAAAGTGTTTTTTTTTTAATAAAAAGTTGCTAAAAACAACCATCAGCATAACAGTTCACATCATCATTCTCCTTCTCGAAATCTTCTAGAAGTAATGGATAAATAAGCTGTTTATGCGTTGCTATGGAGTTGCTATGGAGTAAGAAATTGGATTAACCACAATATATATATATATTTTAATTTTAAAGCATATAATAGTAAAAATATAATATGGATTTTGTACTTCAATGTTTAAAATAACAAAATTCAAAAGAAAATTTTTTTTTTTCGATTTTTAAAGGGGGTGTACAACCTTAAAAAAGTCATGCAGTAAAAAAGCATTTAAAAATATGTGCGTAACTAAACACATATTTTTGTTCACTTTAAGCTTTTGCCTTTTGGTTTTCCATTGATAACGAATAGTAATGAATAAAGTACAAACGTCAATATTAGTTGACTATAAGTTGAATATAAAAAAAGAAGTTGAATATAAAACAATTTATAGATTAAGACAGAAAGTTGTAAGATTTCACACAAAAATATTCAATATCTTACATACCTTCCAATTTTATACCCTTTAAGAAATTGCTCATTAGTGCAATTGGAATTAGTGTAATTAGCATTAGTGCTGTTTAATTAAATTCATTAAACTTACATAACAATGTATAATTACAAAAAAAAAGTTCGTATCAAATAATCATGTAAATGGTAGGGAACGTATTAAGTTAAAGCAACAGCATATGGCGGACATTGCTTTTTAAAGCGAGGTTTTTTGATTATTTCAAGTAGAAGGTAAGATTATTGTCCTAAATCAAAAAGGAGACTCTTATACTCTGTACTGTCATAAAAATACAAGCAGCTTTTTAACCAATTCAAGAAATTATGAAATTTAAGTGAAAAGTCAAAGGAATCTGTGTGCTTACCATTGTTCCAAAGTAGTGTTGTGCGAAACTAAGATTTTAAGTTCGAAACGATTCAAAACGAAACTAAGCCACTTTCGTTCGAATTCGATTCGATTCGAAAGTACGCTGCACTGATATTGAAGTTTGGTATTTAAATAGTAATAATTTATAGTGTGTGACAAAACACAGAACAGAAACTAAACATTATGCATTTTATATTCAATAACCAATCATAATGCAATTTTATAATGTAAACAAAATACTAAGCAACACAGACTAGACTCTAGAGTCAAATAAAAGTGAATGAAATCAAATGAGACTAGTATCATACAATACAATTACAATGTGTAATAATTCATGTTAAAAAAAATCAAGTCAAGTACTTGCAATGCAGTGCATAGAATAAAGACTAGGACTAGTATTATATTTACAGTTATAGTTTAACAGATAATACAATACAAGTAAAAGTACAATGCTATAATGAATGCAAATGCTATACAGTTATGTAAAGTAGTAGTACATGCATAGGCAATTGTTCCAGAGAGTCCGAGACCTTAATCTGCAGTGTACTGTACTGACTGTGGCTGACAGGGCAGTCTGGCTTCGGTACGCTACTGCTATGTGCTATACTACAAATTTTCGTGAATAAAAGTTAGTTCAGCCACATGTAGATTACATCGCCTTCTTGTAACAATGTTACCAGACATCGAGTTCAATCTCTCCGAATTTACAGAAGTTGCTGGAATAGCCAATAGTGCCCTCGCTATTCTTGAGAGTTTCGACAGACGGTGATGATTAACTTTCCACCAATCAAGTACATTGGCGTTCCTTCCAATAGGAGGTTCAATCATATACATTCTGACCTCCTCTTGGACAGAAGCTGCATCATCAATTGGCAGCATCCTATTCGCAGTTGCTGTTGTAAGCATGCTGTCGAAGTCATCCCATAAACTACTTGGCTTAGAGGCTACAGCTGATGTCCGACCAGGACCTGAACCAGGACCAGCACTTCCAAAAGCAGGAGCGGGAGCACCAGCACTAGCAGATGTTCCTACAAAGTATTATATAATATAAATAGCTGTAAAACTAAAATAGCAAACAGAAATGAAAAACCAAGCATTATTGTATTATTATTCATCTGTAATTATGTTAAATCACAATGCAGTAAATCTGAAAGTTAAATCTGAACTGCAGGCCATTACCATTACCATCAAGTCTTAATCTGTGTTAATCACGTAAGACAAAACGTAATAGTTTTGGAATTGTATCTTGAATTAAGTTCGTGTCATGATCGTTCAAGGCACAATGTCCACCTCCACCATCACCAGTACCGCCACGAGATCGGAATTCCTTAGAGTACTGATGAAGACTGTCTACAACAGTAGCTTGCTGTTGTTCAGAGAAGAAGATGGATTTGTAGCGTGGATCAAGAAATGTACATGCTGCATCAGGCAAAGCTGATATGAATTGCGGAAATCGTTGGTCTAGTTTTAACTTTAATTTTCGAGCAATAAGTACACCACAACCCTTATGTGAAGGATCATTGATGAATCGCTGCAATTGCTGATTTAAGCCATGCAAAGCCGGAATTTTCATAGAAAACGTTGGGTAGCTCTTGCCACATAATTCTCTACTTGCTTGTTCAAATGGAGCAAGAATTGTGTGATAGCCTTCAGCAAGCTTCCATTCTGCATTAGTCAAATTATCAATTTTTTCACTTATTACTAGCTCTGCAGATATAGCATCTTTTTCTTCGCATATTCTCTTCAGCATAAAGTAATCCGAGTTCCATCTTGTAGCAACATTGATTATCAGTTCTCGTTCTGCCTTTCCTAATCGCTTCTGCTCTCTGTGCAAATTCTGTGTAGCCTGGCAGCTATGGTGATAATGTGACACAATACGACGGCTTTTGGAAAGGACAGTCTGCATTCCATCAATTTCACTCACGGCATCATTGATGGTTAATTGTAAAGTGTGATCAAAACAAGAAAAATCATAAAATGATTGTGAGAGATTCATGGCGCTTTTCATATTACTGCCATTATCACGCAACGCATAAATTGTAACAGTCCGAGGAAGCTCCCAATTATCAATAGTCTTTTCTAAAGATTCAAGAATGCTTTCGCCGGTATGTTCTCCTGGAAACGGCTTGTTTTCTAATGCAAATGTCTTTAGCTAAAATTCAGGGCTTACATATGACAGACAGAAATAAATAAATGGATCTTGAGCCCTCGAAGTCCACAGGTCAGTCGTGAATGAATATGAAGGAATATCTTCAAAATTTCGGTATATTTAATTAACGGTTTTCTGTTTTACACTACAATATAACTCAGGTACAACTGATCTTGAAAACGTAGTTTTGCTTGGCACCAGATATTGTGGTTCCATTAATTTCATCAGTTCTTTGAATCCTCTGCCTTCTACAACGTCGTAGGGCAACATGTCTAGAGCAAGCATGCGACCAACCGAATTCGTTACAGCGATAGCATTTGGATGACTTGACGACCAATGTGCTTTCTTATTAAAAAGGTCATCAACTTTACTTTGCTTCTTATTTTCGTTTTTCAGTTCTTGTTCTGCAAGTTTTCTTTTACGATTCTCTTCATTTCTCGCTACACACTCTTTATGCGCTTTCGGATGAGCAGCACGTAAGTGAGCATAAAGACCTGTTGTTGCTCCAGTTAGACACTGAACAGGTAACTTGTATGTTCCTATTTTGCAAATGCCTATAATCCTATTGCCATTCGTTTTTTGTCTACTAAAAAATTCCCAGACAATACTTCGACAATTACCATCGTTACTATCCGCCATTGTGGTACTGTATAACTTTTTTCTTTCACTTTTAAACGATAAAATTCGATTAACTCTGGGTTCGCTTCGAAACAAAGATACTATACTTCGAAAATTCGAATTGTTCAAAACTAAAAAAAAAGTTCGATTCGAAACAAAACTAAAAGTCAGTTTCGAATTCGCAATCGAAGTTTCGAATTTCGCACATCACTATTCCAAAGGTAGAAGAGTCGTCTGAAAACATGATATTGTTGATTTCAATAAATTAAACTCATATTTAAATTCTTATTTAGATTTCAAGTTTTTGATAATCGTTAAAGACCACTGTGTGAGATTTTTTTTTTTCCTAGAGTCGAACTTTCTTTTCTTTCATTTTTTTGTTCTTTTAACTATCAATCTACGTCCATTTTGTACTTCTTTACAAAGCTATAATATAAATAACTGCGAAATTTCAATTTAAAATATTTTTTTGCAGGAATAACAACAACTAAAACTGAGATCAAAGTGGAGATAGAATAAGCCGGAGTATTGCCCCAGTAAATGTTGGACGTCCTTAGACGTCCAGTGGACGAACAAAACTGGTCCAATTGTCCAAGTTTGGACAATTGGACTAGTTTTTTTTCATCCACCGGACGTCTAAGGACGTCCAATGTTTACTGGGGCAGACCCTTTTTTTAGTTTTTAACGATAAGCTATAGACACAGACTTAAAAATAAACAAAATAGTGTTATTTAATGCGCTGAATAAATAAATGTTTGAAAAAGCATCAAGTTTAGTTGATACTTTTTAAATAAAGATTTAAAGCGTCAATGTGAGCCCAGGCAATCTCATTAGGCAGCAATCAACACTTTAAAACTAGACATGCAGATACGAGTATTATGCAGAAACAAACATGCCGCTAGTTTTATTGCTTTTATCACGCATTATATTTATACATTTTTTTATAGTAAGAAAACTTTTAAAAACTTGCAAGTTTAACAAACATCTTTGTTTAATGTCCTTCAAAGTGTTAGTTACTAAGCACAAAGGCTTTTATCACGCATTATATTTATACATTTTTTTATAGTAAGAAAATTTTTAAAAACTTGCAAATTTAATAAACTTCTTTGTTTAATGTCCTTATTTCTGTTTTCCTGGGTCTCCGCGGAATACATTCTAATAGAAAATTTTGCTGCACTCGCAATTTGATGTTTATGAAAAAATATTTACTGACGGGGGGGGGGGGGGGGGTTGGAGAGGGGAGGGGGCATATAAATTTAGCTATACTTGTTAACATGCAGTTTTGCCATCGATGAACAGTGTTTGTGAAGTTTGATTTTATTTGCACACACACATGCAGAAACAATTCAGCTTTTTTCCAGCGTTATTCTAATCCTGGGGCCAATGCCATAAACATAAAAAACGAAGTTTTTTCCGTAAAACACGAAGCTTTTACCGTAAAAAGCGAAGAAAAAAAAGTCCATTGCTATAAACATTCAAATAATTCCGTTTTTAAGATAAAAACTTCCCTATTAAATCCAATGCTATAAACAAACAAGGGAATCGCTTTTTCAGATAAAAAATGCGTTTTTTCGAAAAAAAACTTCAGATAGATTTTTGATCTCTATTTTAGATATTTTCTTCGTGATTTTTAGCGGCCATTCATGGAACAACGTAGGCGCTTCAAAATCATTGAACATTCTTTGTTTGTGTTTTTATGTAGTTATTCTATAGATAAAACTGAAAAGGATTTTGGTAACTCCATAATAAACTAATTACTTAAAATCTGCATTTATTCAGTTTTTTCAGTTCCTTGCTGTGTTTCGTTAACAAAGCAAGCATGTATTTAACATTCCATGCTTATTTATGTAGGTTTTCGATAGTAATTTTGGTTAAACAAATTTTTCATAATGTTTGACTAAAGAAAAGTATAAATAGTCCACAAATATGCCATATAATACACAAATACACAACAAAATAAAATGCTGTCTAAAGAACTTAAAATGTTACTAGCAATAAAGATCAGAGAAAATAAAGAGGTTCTTCTTGGGAAGCTTAGTATGTTTTAATCAGCAAAACTATTTAAATAAAAATATGTATAATTACATTATATTTTGTATGTGTATATATATATATATATATATATATATATAAAATATATGTGTGTGTGTGTGTGTATTTACAAATGTTATAGTATAAGTATGTAATATATGGTGTATATTAACATAATATAACTATGTAATCAATCAATCATATATTTCTAAATAAAGATTTTACATTCAAGTTTACATACAAATAGTTATAAACTAATGTGAAGTAAACCACCAATAGTGCTAATGATATATAACAAGGGTAATAATAATGGCAATTTAATCATTATATTCAAAAACAGTAGCAACAGCAACAGCAGAGATATATTACAATATATAAAATTAACAATGGTAACATAATGTAATGTATAGTATATATATATATATATATATATATATATATATATATATATATATATATATATATATATAATATAGGTAAGCTTTTTTAGGTATGATTCTAATTATAAAATAATATAATATTATAGAATATATAGTGGAATATTTAGACAGCACAGCCTACTTAATAACTAATAGAATTTATTAAGTAGGCCTAATTAATAAAATTAAAAAAAAAATTGTTGTTATCAATAACGCATTACGTATAAAAAAAAGTGCGTGAATTTTAGTGACGTATACGTTTTATGCCTTATAGCAATGGCCGAAAAAAATACAAACAGCGATAAATTCTTCGAGTTTACGCATTTTTTTACGTAAAAATAATTTACTAAAAAAATTGCGTTTTTACGAAAGATTTTTTACGAGTTGTTTATAGCATTGGCCCCTGTTGTAGAATCTAATTGAGTAAATTTGAGCATGGAACCTTTTAGAATAATTTTAAACTCGTTGAGTTGCTAGTCAAAATGCAACAATTGTAACGGTAATATTTTTTTTGTAGTTTTCGTTGTCTTTTTTTAGTAAAAAAAAGGAACAGAAACAAAAGATAAAAGCAGTTATCTTTATATTCGTACAGTTAAGCTTTCATACTTTTCTGTAATATTTTGTACTTTTTTACTTAGTGGTTTAAATTTGATAATAAAATGAAAAAAATTCCCATATTTCGGTGGTTTAAATCTGTGAACATATAAACAAAATATAACTTGTCATTTTGTAAATGTTGAATTTTTTAAAAAGCGGATGGACAGGGGTTTTTTTTGTCCCAATTTACCCCAACACATTTTTTTTTGAGAGTGCTATTTTTAAATATTCTTTCTATTTTTTCTATTTCTTATGTTTGTTTTCTATGATGTTTCAATACAAAAAAGAAACTATTTTTTTACGTTTTATTTTTTCTTTCAACAAAACATGTTTTTTAAGTTTCTTTTTTTGGCCAGTCATACCATAATATAGATGTAAATGTCTGTATATGACGTAATGTATTTTAATAGGTATTCTCAAAATAAAAACCAATCCAATTTTACAACAAAAACTCAGAATGATTCACTCAAATTTTCTTCGGTTCTTTTAACTTAACACCATCTCCGATTCTTCTTTTTACTACTTTTTATATTCTCACTGCATTAGTTCGATAATCTGCTACTTTAGTTCGATAATCTGCTACTTTAGTTCGGTAGCTTTCTTCTTTAGTTTGATAGTTTCTTCTCTTATTAGAACTTTTCTTCGGCGAAATAATCTCAACATATCTCTATTTCTTGAAATGTATATTAATGCATTTAATCCAGAATTCAGTTGGGTCGGAGCAAGACTCCAAAAAACTAAGGCTTTAGCAGTGGGTATCGATGTCATATTTTCCATTGCCATCACTATAGCAATATAATACTGAGCCATTACTGAGGGGGAGTATGAAATAACAAGTGCTATTGAAATCATAATAATGGTGTGAGTTAGTCGTTTATCAAAGTTACTTTTTCGCGATTTACTACGAGATAAAGTTCTTAGTATTTTTTTAGCATCAACAAGTAGTGAGATGTTTATGGTGGTGACAATCAATAAAGCAATTAACTCAAAACTCGCATTACCCAAGAAAAAAAGGCTTTTACGATGTAGGTCATTAGAAGTTACAACAAGCGCATACCACAGGCCAAAAACAAAACTCATCACAAAAATAGAAACAATACTTAACATAAGATGAAGCTCTTTAAAGTTTCTGTTTTTATGCAACACTGTTATAAATCTATCTACAGCAATTAAAAGTACGAATCCAGCCGATGTTGTAGGCAAAAACATCACCAAGAAACCTCGAATTGAAAATACAATGCACCCAATTTTAGACGACTTTAATATAAAGAAAATCTGTAGCGGAAGTTGTACCAAGCCGATAACTAAATCTACTGTGGATAGAGCTAGAACAAGTCTATCGTTTCGGGTGAAGGCTTTCTTTCTTTTGCATAGATTAAGTCCAATAATTAACACCAAGTTAGAGATAGAGATGAATGTGCTATTAAACCCATAGATAATCACCAACACCTTACTGAAATTAGCTCCAACAACGTTAAAGGCATTATTTTGACAAACTATATCCTGTGGGGTCAGCATTGTGTATCAAGGCTGCGGTCAATAAGTAAGCCAGAATGGGAAAGTGGTTGAAATAGCAAATAAAAATATTTCATTTGCTCAATCTTTGTTGCGAGTTATATTTTAAGCTGTCGATCACTACGTAGAAAAAGAACTCTTCTTAGCTTTGAATCAACTAATGCCGTTAGAGATGCTCTGACATTTTTACCAGTAAATCCATTTTCATTTTTAATGACTCGAAGCTTTTATTTAACTTTGACATGAAAATTTTTCTTGCTTTTGTTATCTTTTCAAACTGTCTGCACTTCGTAAACAACTCATGCTTGGTTTCATAATGGCGCAGCTACAAAAATAAATTAGAAAGCAAATAAGTAAAATAAAATTATTTAAATTGTTTTACGATGGATTTTTTTTACTGTTTATTCATAAGAGCTAGGTTTATTAAAAACATCAGGCATGTGACGTTGATCAATGAACTTGCTTTGTGTATGTAAAATATTAAAATGTGATAAAATTTTAATATAATAAAAAGTCATTAAACAAAAAAGGTAACTGTGAGTCGCAGTCTGTGACTAGGATTTAAAAGAGATCATAAAACCAATAACACTTACTTCAGAAGCGTTGATAAAGATTAAAAACAGACCAAAGTTGTGGAAACAATGTTAATGAAATATGATCTTGAAAGAGACACTTTTCAACAGAAAAGTTCAACTACTAATTCAAAGGATACCTGTGTATATTTTGGTAAATGATCTTATTTATCTGTTTTATTCAAAAGCAATTGAAAGAATATAATTACTAATAATGATTCTGATTTTAATGACGTTAAATTAAAAACGTCGAACTGTTTTCCTTTAACCAAACAAAGACGATATTTTTAGATTTGGGTTAGAAACCTCTCACTCAAATTACACTGCTCTACATACAACTTTACACAAAAAATAAATAACGATAAGAAAATAAATTGTAAACATTTACAATAATTTAACAGGAAAAGGTTTATTGCGTTTTATTGCTTTATCAATATAAATAAAGAGTAAACAAATTTTAATGAACCACAAAAGCGTATGATAATCATCAATATTTGAATTGAAATTGCAAAAGCTTTGTGAGATGTATTTACCAACAATATTAGACTATGGATGCTCTTAAGTGCAGTATATAAAACGGGTTGCAATTTATTTTTATCAATGATTGTTTATTGGAACGAGAGAATTGGTAATGAAGTTGATTTGTGTTCAGAGTTTTAGTTTATTTGCATTGTAGTAGATAAACTTTGGTTAAATAAATAATATTTTGATTAGAAAAAGATTGCACAATAATTAAATGTTCTTCAAAATCTTGGTTCTTATCTACTTTATTCGCTGGGAATACCCACCACAAGCTTTGGTCTAAGAAGGGGTTTAAAGCTTGATTTACACCATCAAAACTTCTTTTTTTGGTACCATTCTTTTTTTATAAATTTGATAGAAGAATGTCTATGCGAAGAATGATGTGCGAAGATTGTGTGATAAGTTCTTATGATAAGTAAAGCTAAAATATTTTTTTCACAAACTCACGTTGCTTTTTAATCCTTCATTTTTGTTTGCATTTCAATTTTTTATTTTGTGAATCATAATTTAACAGATGATTTTTAAAAAATCACGGCCATTGAAATGAAAAGTGTTGATGGTGGTTTAGGTGTTGGGAGACGTGTTTTGTTGCCAGCTTTTTGCCAATCAAGTTAAGAAAGATACCAAATCAAGTTAAGAAAGATACCAAATCAAGTTAAGAAAGATACCAAATCAAGTTAAGAAAGATACCAAATCAAGTTAAGATACCAAATAAACGAGTATAACAAGCGATGAGAAATTTTTCTTACAAAAGTAAGATGTTATGTAGTGAGAATCTCTTCAGAATAAGACTCACTCTTTTATATCAATGCATGTGATTTTTCCCCGTTTATCAATAAGTGTGAACCGAGCTCTAAGGATTCTGCAGCTCTTTTAGCGCAAATAAAGAATTCACTGTGATTTTGTTGTAACCTATAATTATCAAATCATAACACAGAGTTGTGTAAATTAACAGTTGTATTTGTGGTTGTTTTTCTTATTGTATTTTCTTATAAATCACCCAACTCAAACCACGCTAATTTTGTCCCTCCACTTAAAAAATAGTTTCGACAACCCTTTCAATTGTTCAAAGGTTCTTTTAATGGTCTATTACGCCATCCGTTTTATAGCTAAAAATTAAAAAAGCTGGAAAAAGTGTTTTGCTCTGTCTTACTTTAAAACAGCAAAGAGCATGCGTTAAAATAGTTGCAGGGCTATTATTTAAAAAAAAAAACTCACCGTCGGAGAGCTTACAGCAAATCAATTAACTGAGAACAAAAACATGTTTCGCCCAAAATAAGCGTGAGATCCTGTCGGACAATATTTTTTATGTAGGTTTAAAAAACTACTACTAGTTTAAGCGAATGGCTTACGCACTAAAACCGTGAATAAAACACGTATTTGTGAAGCTAATAAACTTTTTAATATTTTTCAAAATAAGCATACGAAAGCAGATTAAAAATTAAAGGACTACAATCGATTGACGAATTTTTTATACATGGGGTTCCTTAAATACTATCGTTTACCTTGTGTACTTGTTAAATTAATTGCTCTCAGAGACAACGAAAAGAACTAAAAGTTTTTTTTTTTAATATATTTTTAGGTTTTTAGAGCATGCTCCATCTTCTGAAAGCTGTATGTTGTACTACGTGGGTGCAAATTTTTAAATATAAAGCTATATAAATTCAAAGTGGTTTAATTGGTTTAATGTTATGTATGGCTAAAAATACACTTACAAGTAATGATCATAAAGTAAAAATCATAAATAGAAAGGTTGTATTAGTTTTATAGAGTGTATATGCTCTATAAAGGAATAAAAATAGTACATCTGTACATGTCTGTATCTTAAGTTAAATAAGATACACACATGTAAACGTGTGCTTCTATTAAACAGAATAAATCTTTAAGTTAAATAAATTTTTAATTGAACAAATTTCTTGTAAAGTGATTTGCTTACAACAGTTTATATTTTATATTACAGTACTTTTTCTTGTAAAATGATTTGCTTACAACAGTTTATATTTTATATTACAGTATTTAAATCTATTTATATTTTTCTCCTTTATGATGTTAGAATGTTTATATAGTCTGTGTCACAATTTAGTAATCAAACATTGCATATTGATGAATTATTTAATACTTAAATGTTAATGAGAAAACACAATACTATGTAATTTAGTTGTTTTTCTTATTGAGTATAATATATTTTGTTATCTTTATTTCCCTAGTCACCATATTAAAAAAAAATAAAATGGACGCAATAAGAAAGAAGATGGCGACTCTTCGAAAAAATTTAGAAGACTCAGAGAAAGCAGCACAAGAAGCTGAAGAGGAGTTAAATGCAGTCAATCGTAAAGCTGACGAGGTAACATTTTGTTTCATGACTTTTTTTTTCAATCTATAGATAAAATAAAATATTGTAAGTATCTCTGTATACTATAGCTGTTCTATTGATTTAATATACTGTAACCAAGTATAGTTTGAATAGAAAAAATGATATAAATTGAATAAATTATGATTGTAATACATTTTAAAAAACTAATTTTATCTTAACAAATTTCCCTAATTTATTAAAAGCTTATTTTGAAATTTACTTTTAATTAGGTTGAAGAAAAACTTGAAGAACTCCTGAAAGTTAAAAGTTCAATTGAAGATGAGCTCGATGCAGCTGATGAAAAAGAGAAAACTTTAAAACTTAAGCTTGCTGAAGCTGAAAAAAATCAAGATGAAGGTCTCAGGGTAAAAAAAGAATTAGAACACCGGGGTATGTCTGGTAGCACACAGTTAAATCGTCTCGAAAATGAATTGAATGAGTTGCTTGATCGAAATGAAAAAGTAACAGAAAAATTAGAACAAGTATGTATTTGACTGAATCTAAATTGAATCAGATTTTTTTTTCTTCATTTATAAACTATTTTTATGTATTTCATGTATAGATAACTATGTAATGTATTTCATGTATAGATAACTACAGAAATAGCTGATTTGGAAGCAAAGCAAGATACTGAAGAAGAGAGATGTGCAGAACTTGATCGGTAACATAAAAATGTTTTTATTGTGGTTAGATTTTTTATTATTGGCAGATTTTTTGTTTAGTTTGATACCATCCAGATGTTTGTTCTATCAGGGTTTGTTATTCAGAGACTGTTGTTTTAAATTTTGAGAAAAGAAAAAAAATTTTGTTAAAAGAAAAAAGACTTAGAGCCAGTTAACTAATTATTTAAAAATAAGTATGAAAAATTACCATGTTATAATTTAGACAGGTGGTCACAAAATTGGCAAATATTTTCAAGTTTGGTAAAGTTGACTTTTACAGAATTTAAAAGTACCATTTTTTAAACATCAAAGCTAAAAGCAGAGGCATGCCTTCAGCCTAGATGTAAAAATATATATATATAGTTAATATAGACACAGAGAAAAATGTTAAATAAATTTGAAATTTAAAGCACAATAACTTCTAAAAAGTCATACACTTTTTTTGCTTTTTGTTTCTATCACCTGTAGTCGTGTAAGGGAATTAGAACCAGAAATGATTCAAGTTGGCAATATGTTGAGAAGTTTAAAAATCAATGAAAGTAAAGCAACAGCTCGTATGGAAAATTCTGATGAAAAGTTGGAAAAGATGAATGCTAAACTTGAGGAGGTGAATTTAATATTTTTATAGTTATAATTTTTCAGTTTTAATTTTATAGTTACAATTTTATAGTTATAATTCTATAATTATAACTTTATAGTTATAATTTTTTAGTTATAATTTTATAGTTATAATTTTGTAATTATAATTTTATATAATTCTTGTTTCCTTTAGATTTTGACTTGAATTTTTTAATAGTTTTTCATGCTTTGTGGTACTAATAGTTTGAAACAATTATATTAATCAATAAAAGTATTTAAATATTAAAATTTAAATTATTTGATACTTTTAATTGTATTTTAAGTATTTATTGTAATAATGTAAATAATTTTTCTGTACTCATCTTGAAAATAACTTTTCTGAGTTTCCTTCATTAGATGGAAGAAAGGGCCCAGAAAACTTTAGCACGAGAAGAGGATCTTGAAGAAAAAATGTCTCACTTAGAAGGTAATTATTTTAAAAATATCTTTTTTAAACTTTTAATGAAAACAAAAGTATATTTAATACAAAATGTATATTTAAGTATCTATGCATTAAAAATGTATATTTAAGTATCTATGCATTATCTATGCACTATCTATGAAATACAAAAAGTATATTTAAGTATCTATGCATTAAGATTCCTTTAAGTTTTCCAAATCAAAAGTGTCAAACTAATCATCAAACTAATCATCAAACTAATTTATCAAACTAATCATCAAACTAATTGCCTTTAAAGAGGTTACAAATAAAGGTGTTTAGTTTGTAGAAATTGATTTAGATCAGCAACATGCTTGTATTTATGTATTGAGTCGGGAAGAAAGTTCTTTTGCACTTGTGCCATTAAAAATGGATCACATTAGAACATTGGAAGTTCTATGGTTTTCTATAATGTTCTAACTCAGCAATTCCACCAGTGAGGTTGAACACAACATATGCCAAAACAGTATTACCCAACCCACTTGCCAAATTTGGTTTCAATATTTTCTTTTCAATAACTTCCAACTCAAGGTTCATCTAACTGAAGTTGATTCCGGAGCAGTGCGCAAACTAATAGAGGAGGATTAAAGATTCAGTAGCCACTGAATACCACCACACTCTGATGTTCTCACACATCAGTGCTGCACTGTCTTCATTAATTGGAAAAGGTTCTAAAGTTAGTGACTTGGGTTCCCCATAGTCTGACACAACATGAAAAGGGCATGCGGTTGGAGATCTGCACATTCTTGCTCTCAAAATGAAATGCTTTGACTGGTTAAATCACTTAATCGCTGGCAATAAGAAGTTGGTACTTTATGTAAACTACACAGAAAAGCATTAGTGGGTTGAGACTGAAGAGTGGGCAGAGCCAGAGCCCAAAACAGATTCTCACCAAAAGAAGATCATGCTCTCAGTGTGGTGGAATGTAAATGGCATCATGAATTTTGAGCCTTTTCCTCCCAACACCACCATAATGGCTGACTACTGTCAAAAATTGAAAAACTCAGTCAGAGAGTCACTCAAATGCAGATTTGTTTTCTGCAGGATAATGTGCAGTAACACATAGCAGCACTCAGCTTATAGAAATGGGGTGGGAGATCTTACCCCACCCACCATACTCTCCAGACATTGTTCTATATAATCACCTTTTTCATGCCCTACAGTTTCATATGTCAGAGAAGAGCTTTGATGATGCCTGCCAACTTGATGCAGACATTTGTAATTTCTTCGAGATACACCAGGTAGCTTCTACCAAGATGGCTTCTGCTCCTTGCTTATTAATTGGAGAATTGTTGATAATAGTAATGGCGATTATATTGTAGATTGATTGTTTTTATTCAGAGGAGTGTAATAGATAAAATTATTTTATGAAAATGCAAAAAAACTTTCTTTCCAACTCAATTAGAGCAATTTTGTACTGAGTAAGTTAGCACACCTTAACAACAACAAAAAGTTCAGAAATTGTGTTGTCTTCTAAGATTACTTTAGTGTGATTTTCAAGAAAGGGCTCTCAACCTGTCAATCCTTAATATGTCTGGACCTGGTGAGTTTTCCTGTGTTGAGTCAAATTAAGCCGCAGGTTCCACTCCTGGTGCTGCCCTTCCGTCAATTTTTTTAAGTTACTTCCCCCGGAATCCAAAAACATCAAGTTTGAAGATACTTATCATTTCCATATAGTTGCATTATTAAACTCATTTTATTTTTATTTTGAAAATTGTTGAAAATTTGATCTGATTTTGAATTAAGTTTGATTTTGAATCAATTTGATTTGATTTTGAATCAAAATTGTTGAAAATTTGATTTGATTTTAATCCAAGTTACCAAGAAAAAGAAGAAAAAAAAAAGATAAGGTTCGTCACTTAAACCTTAAACTGATTGAACAGAAAGGGTTCATCATTTAGAATACCGTTTTTCTAAAATGCTTCTATGAGCTGCTTTTATGCTGTATTTACTCAGTGTATTTTTTTAAGCAAAACCTTAATTAAAATTTTATTTGACAACAATATTTTTTTCTAATAGGTGTTTTACAAGAAGCTAAAGATGAATATACAAGGGTGAAGGCAGAATTAGACGCGGCACTTCAAGAATTATCCGAACTGTAGGTTCACCAGCTAACTTTATTAAATGTTTTTCAGATTATGTGATTAATAAATAGTAAGATGTAGTAATATTGATAATATATATTGGAAATTTTTTCTTTTCCCTCGGAGTGTAATGATTTTTATTTTTATATTTAGTAACTTGTTTTTAGTGAGATTTATTGGAGAAATTAAAAATTAACTATCTGTACTTAATTTTAAATATACGCGATATGCATTATAGCAAAAATATGATGTGAGCAGTGTCAAAAACAACTAGTTCGATAGCGTGCTGGAATCTTTTTTACTTTTGCTTTTTTATGTCTTTATTCTCTTCACTGTTAATTTGTTTAAATCTAAAAGCAGAGTTTATGTTAGTTTAATATATATTAAACATTAGAAACATGTATTTATACTTTGATTTATGCGTCAAGTAGTGACGTAATTCTATAAATTTATACTTGAAACTCACTTTTTCACAATTTATGCGTGAAATATCGAAAAAAAATTTTTCTTCTCTTGTAAGTATAAAAGAGGTCTAGACTTCTTTATACGAATTGTACGATACCTTTTTTATGGACAAAGAAGAAAAAAAACAGGAAAAAAAGGTAAGTAATGACCACCTGACAGACATTTTGGATATAAGTTCATTTAAAAACTGTTTACTTTTTGTATTTTCTGCTGTTCTTCGCTTAAAAGCTTGTTCAATGATCCACCTTTTATTTCCGTGTCAAGAATAAAATATTTTAATGAGAATTTTATTTTTGCTGTTAAGTATAAAAATTTTTTTTGGACTGTTGTACTATGCGTCGCTCTGATAATAAAAAAGGAAATAGCCTAATAACTAAAGAACTGTTCAACATATTGAGGTAATTTTTTTCACAAAACATCAATTATGAGATATTGTTCGTGTATACATAAAAAGTCCGGTCTTTTTTAGAACGGCTTTCATTCCGGTTTTTTAGCAGTTTTATCCGGACTTTTGATTAAAAAGATAAAAAACCGACAGTTTTGGACATTTAAAAATCTAAATCTGATATAAAAATTTATCTTTTTTAGGGGTGACAGACATTTTTTATCTCCTTTTTTTTTGTCATGAAAATAGAAGCATTTTATTATGAATAAAAGTAAAATAACTCCAGGATTTCCATTCCCTTCAATTGCAGAACAAAGGTTCTGATGCTAAATTAGGTTTTTAACAATGTGTAGCTACGAAAATAACCGTTTTTTAAAAGTCGTTTATCAATTACAGCTGCATGGTTTAATGGTACTTTCTTGATTTCTTTTCTTAATACGATTACTTAATTACTTTTTGACTTCCTAAAATATTTAAGAACAAACAAACAAATTTAAAAACAACGTTTCATAATAAATAGCATAGTTGAAGATAAACTATCATAGAAATTATTTATCAAATTCTAATTCTAATAACTATACGTTCAAGAAAAAACTATTCACTGTAATAAAAGATAATTGAAATAAATTTAAGGAAAACATAAATATAAGGCAAAGTTGAGTCAATTTGAAGCTAATTGACGCGATTCTTCTTCAAACTTAAAAGTTTGGGATTCTTATGTTTTAACTTTTCTGACAATTTTTTATTTTTGCAAACATACAAAAAACATACTGTTGATTAAGTGAATTATGAAATTATTAATAATTATGAAAAATAGATTAACTACAACCAGCATTTTTTCTATATGTGTCATTAATAAAATTAAATGATAACATTAAATATTAGGGGTGGGAGTTAAGGTAAGCTTTAGTCTAACTAAAATTAGCCAACTAACTTTTTAGTCTAATTAAATTTAGTCAACTAACTTTTTAGCGTAACTAAAACAAGCTGACTAACTTTTTAGTCTAACTAAATTTAGTCGACTAACTTTTTAGTCTAACTAAAATTGGTCGACTAAAATGAGATTTAGTGCTAAAAAAAAAAAAAAAAAAAGAGTAACCTATATCATGAAATTATTTGAACATAATATGAATTGTGACAAATAAAGCAATTTAAAGATATTTATTGTTTTTAAGAAATTTAAAATACCTAATATAATTTGTGACAATTAGGTAATTAAAATGTTTTGTTTGTACCTAGTATTGCCCCAAATTTTCTTTTATTGAATTAAATAAAAATTGGTTCTTTAGCTGATCAACTCCGTCAAAAACAGCTGATATTTTATACCGAAAACATAATTAGTTATTAGCATTTTGATAATAATTTGTAAAAGAAAAACAAAATTGAGAGTTTAACAAGATATATGTTCAATTACACAATATAGAAATAATAATAATAAAAGAAATTGCCTGATTGTTTCAATCTTATTATTGTCACTGTAAATATCTGCGTTATTATGTGTGTATAACAAAATAAATTACGTATTATTACCTCAAAAAATCATTCCAGGTATTACATAAAGTAAATCCAAAAATGCTTCTTCACATAACAGACCTTTCAAAAACATCGCACCATTTTTTTTTTATAAATTGATTTCACATGTGTTTTGTAATTTGTAATTCACTTTAATTAGAAATTGGAAAAATCCAGATCTGAACCGCTTTTTATTGAAATTTAAAACAAGTACTTAATAATAACGGGGGACCAATTAGATGAGTTTTATAACAAAATTCCAGGTGTCTATGTCGCAAACCTTTCTCCAAAATTCTGAAAAACTCTGAAAATCGAACCTTAAAATAGATGCCCTGTAGATAAAAATTGTAACTTACAGCAGTTTTTAATTAAAACATGGGGCTCAAACCATTTCACAACTAATGCATAACAAAATTTTTAAAATGTATTTTTTGGGTAACAGTAACAATATATTTTTCGCAAATTACAAATTTAGTCGACTAAATATAGTTTGACTAAAAATTTAGTTGACTAAATTCAGTTGGACTACAAAGTTAGTTGACTAATATTAGTTACGCTAAAATGTCAGTCGACTAACTTTAGTAATACTGAAAATGTAGTCGACTAATTTTAGTTACGCTAAAAGGTTAGTCAACTAAATTTAGTTAGACTAAAAAGTTAGTCGGCTAATTTTAGTTAGACTAAAAAGTTAGTCAACTAAATTTAGTTACGGTTTTTTTAGTTAAGTTAGTTACAATTTTTAGTTTTGGTCACAACACTATTAAATATCTAAATTTAAAGAAACACGAGGCTTTCTCCAATATATTTTTTTTCCGTCCTCATTACTTTTATACGGCTTTGCATTAATTAATGGTAAAATAATGTCCGTTTGAAACCTATTTTCTGAAGAAAGTAATTTTAAAACCTAAGTAAATTATAACATCAAAACTATCCTTCTCTATTTCTCCCCAGGTTCAATCGGTTCGCTTGAAAATTTAAAGATTTCACATTAAACAATTTTCAGGAATGACATCAAAAATTTGGAACGCTTCACGAATTTGCGTGTCATCCTTGCGCAGGGGCCATGCTAATCTTCTCTGTATCGTTCCAATTTTAATATATGTGTTGCCGAAGCAGACACGTCTTCTATACAGTGCGACTTGAATAGCCGTTGTCGCAACTATATATTACTTCTACGCTTGTGGTGCTTTAAAATAAAACAAAAAAATTGAAAACGATTCACCATTGAATAATCTTACTCGTATAGCTTATGAGGTCGTATTTTATCGTTATAATTTTTTTAATATTTATTTTCGTAGTCCTTCTTCATTTTTACATTATTTCGGGTAAGATTTTTTTAAAATAATCATGACTTTCGCTTATTAAGTTAAACCATAAATATAAACGAAAAAATAATTTATTGAGGACATTTTTTTGAAGTACTCGTTTAGCGATTTTTTTTACTTGCGACCACGACAGATAAGAAAACGTTTTTTCTGCACAACATAACACTATAAAATCACAATAAAAATTGTTTGGGAAAAATTGCTGTTGTTTCATTTTTGAGTTAAATTTTCTAGAAACAAATCATTTTGCTAGCGTTAACGAGAAATTAAGGTGTTTAAAAAAGGTGTTTGAATAACATAATTCCAACTAAACTTTAGTTAATTTTTTTAAATTTAAATTCTTAACATTTTTGTTCTGCAATTTACAAGATATTTTCAGATCACTGGGTCTTTTTTAAAAAATTTGTTTTTTAAATTAGGCCCAGTGATCTGAAATTAATAAAAATAGATGTCGCCTGATAAAGTTGTAAAATTTGTAATTTTACAACTTTATCAAGCAGCATCTATTTTTATTAATTTCTCATTACAGTTGTAATATTTCTCTATAAAATTTTTGTTAAAATAGTTGATTAAAGATTTATGAAATGTTACGTGAGCTTAGAACCACTTTATGTAATTTTCAGACTGAAAAAGGCGTAAGTTATAGACTTACTTCCAGTGAAATAAGAAAAATACTTGAAGAATCTGGATTCTGAAAATGATGAAGATCCCTACCTTGCACCTGACGATGAAAATTATGTACCACAAAAAGATGCTTTGAATCGAATGACTAAAAGAAACAACTTGCTTCAAAGTGCAGTAGAAATGGTACTTAGTCGTCGTATTTTCGAAGTTTCTAGTAGAGAGTCTAATATACCAGCCCTACATGGTAGATCTGAAGCATCACCAGTAGTTAACAGTTGTTACATGTGCAGAGATATGAAGCTAAAACAATGAAAAACTAGGAAGAATTGCACTAATTGGGTGTAACAATTAAGTTTGTAATGAACATTCAATTGCAAGGACGATATGTATTTCTTGCAATTAAAGTACATAAAAGAATGAACAAATTTTACTTATTATAATATTTTTAAATAAAATTATATTATAGGTGTATATTGGTGAAAAACAAATTGATAAGGATTATTTTGCGTTCGAGTTCTTATATTATTCTGAAATGTAGACCCCAAAATCTAACCTAGTAATGTAGAGATGTCATTAAACTAAAGCCTTCTACATATTATAAAGAAACAACCAATTACCATTAAAAAATGCAAAAGTTACATTTGCACCTATGTAGCCGGACAAAGGTTAAAAACTAAATGCTTTTGTTGAACTTTGATTGTTTTAACCATGTTTTATAAAAAGTGAATAAATACTATTTAGTATGTAGCAGAAAGCTTATTAGGAACTAGTGAACTGAATTTGTGTCAAGCTAGGGGCCATCCATAAAGTACGTACGCAGGTATGGGGGGAGAGGGGGTTACCAAAAAACGTACAAATGCGTACAAGGGGAGGGGGGTGTTTAAGACAGCGAGTACGTACGCGGTTTGACTATCTTTCTCAAGAATTATTCCTAAAACTTGATCTGTGTATTAATAAAAAGCAATGAACTTCTCCAATGTAAAAAATCTTGTTTCTTTTTTATTTCGGTCACTGAAAGAAAATAGAAAGTGAGCGTTGTTCAAATTATTTTTTATCTTCAGTATTGTCGTTTGATTGGACATTAAAAGCAAATTTTTTCAGAATTGTTTTTTTTTTTAAGTACGCAACCTGGTTTATATCTTTTCAATTAAAACACTACAACAAATTAATTTTTATCATTTTAAGTTAATATTTTATTATTAACTTTTAATAAACAATGCACTACTTCAAATTATTGTTAAAATTGAAATATATTTTTTTCTGATTACTAAAAACAATTATATTTAAAAACAGCTATTTTAATGCTAATAGAGACCAATACTTTATGAGTCGAGTTATTTTTTACGTTCTTCCCTTTAACGACACTGATTCTTATGATTAAATCGTTTATTTCCAAATAAACAAAAACTTTTATCTTTCTAATCGAATAACTGAATACTTTGCAACAAAAAAAAAACTGTTTATTTCCAAGATGTCGAACGAATTTGTTGGCAACGAGAAAAAGTATCTTGAACTCCTTGAGTTATATAAGAAAGCATATTCAACACTTGAAAAACAAAAGCAGTATCAGCACGCACAGGAATTGTGGAAACTAGTAAAATATGATCAGTCTTTGTATGAAAAAAAGTAAACGAATTAAAAGTGAAAGTAACAAAGTCGAAAGGATCACTCATATCATTCTGGGAAAATGCTTTATCACCGCCTAGTATAAAAAGAAAACAGATATCCATCCAGTGCCGTCTTCGTCAAATAAAATACAAAGTTTTCCGAACGCAACTACGACAGAAACTGAAAGGGTTGAACTTAGTAAGCCATTTTTTCTAATAATTTACTAACTTGTTCACTCTTGATTTTCTATATATTCAATTGGTAGTTAATCTACATTGTACGACTATATCGCAATCACATAGTTTTATTCGTCCATAATTGGACAACTCGACCAGTTTCTCTTTATCCAATCTCTATAACTGTCAAGAATTTATAAAAGTTCATTTTTGGGTATTTCCTAATTTAGATTTAACATCGAATGAGAAGGAAGGAGCAAATCAGGCGCAAGTGAAATGCCGGAAGAAAATCTCAGATCTTGATTCACAGCTTTCATCCTTGATAATCGTACGCGATTCTGTTTTGTCTACTGTAACGAGGAAACAATTAGACAATTTGAAAGAAAGCATAAGAAAAGAAAAAACCAACTTGGACAGGTAAATGTTAAGAGATATATCAAATAGAGCTTATTTAAAATTATAGAAAGATGTCTTGGTCATAAAAACCAAGCTTTTAAACAGGCAGAAATTTTCAAAACTTTATTGTCAATAAGAATTTCTAATTGAGGATTTACAAAGTTCGCAGAATCCAGGAAACCTTAAGTATAGAAGGTTTTATAACGGAATTAAAGACTTGTGTATTATTTTGTTTTCAGATTGATTCGTGAATCGGTACGACAAAGAAAACGGAGACAAAAACTTAAAGAGGACATTGAAACAGTTTGTCAAAACAACCCTGAAGCATCAAGTGCTTCGAAACAGTTTATGCGAAACCATCCTAAACGACCTCGCCTCGAAATTGATCAACCAGAACTTTTATCAACAACCATAAAAATTGTGCAAAATTTATCACCATCAGACGAGCATTGAAGAACAGAATGTCTTCGTAGTGTCTCCACTTTGGATGATTTTCAGGAAGAGCTGACGAAGATAGGCTTCAACTTGAGTAGAAGTTGTTTGTATCTTCGTCTTTTACAACGACGTGGAAACACTTCTGAAGGAAAAAAGCATGTCAACACAGTTCCAGTGAATCTTCTACGTCCAGAAAATTCACTGCGAAAAAGAAATGATGATAGAATGTATGCCAAATCTTTTACTGATGACATGTTTGAAGTTTGCAAATTGTTCGGACCAAAAGCTGTGCTTTTCATGTCCTATGATGATAAACCAAGGGTACTGGTGGGCCTTACTGCTGCAAGTCTTCAAGCGCCGTTGCTGATGCATATGGAATACAAGGTCGAACTTATGGATCATGATTCTTGAACTTATGGATCATGGCCGAGCGAGGCTGCAATGAAAAGGCACAAGAAAGTACACAAAAAACAAAAGATAAAGATTGAAATGGAGAGTGATTTAAGTGAAAGTGAAGAAGTCAGTGAGGAGATTACAAATGAAAGATTAGAAGCAGAGTTCATGCCTGTCTTCCATAACATTTAATTTATTTAAGTCACCATTTGTGGAAATATAAAAGGCTAAATATAAAATACTCGCAACAAGAATCCGTTCTAAATCATTTTCTTTCCTTTTGTTTATAACTGCCCATTTTTTATTTAAGTAAAGAAAAATCTCTAACTAAAAATGTTGATGTTTTTTGTATTTAATGTTTTGAAAACTTTTTCTTTTTTTTTGTAGGGGTGGGTGGGGGTGGGTGGGGGGGTCATACTTTTTTAATAAATAACGCGTACGTACGCAGAGGGGGAGGGGGTGGTTAAAAGCGTACAAGTGCGTATAAGGGGGGAGGGGGTCCAAAAGCATTGGTTTTACTGCGTACGTACATTATGGACGTCCCCCTATTAGAAGTTTAAGATTTATTTTACTCTCAAAGAACTCATCAAGTAATTTTTTGAAATGTCATTTGCGGATGTTTCAGCATTTATAATATTTAATTTCTTTTCTATTGTTTTTTTCTGCTGATGAAAGCAATTATGTGACATTGTAAAGGTAAAATCAGGAGTATTAGATTGGAAAGAAAGTTCTTTTGGATTTGAACCAATATAAATGAATCTCATTAGAACACGAGAAGTTCTATGATTTTCTAGAATGTTTCAGTTTTTTGTTTTAATGCATCAACGGTACATTATTTTTCATTAACTCCCATGCAACTACATTAGCGAATACAAGTGATTCACTTGACATAAAACGACTGATCAGAAACCTCGACACTGCATCTCATATGAGTTCCAGCTCAGTCATTCCGCTGCACAGTGGAAAATAAAGGTGTGTTTCGGACCAAAAATCGATAACTTTTTTGTTACTAAAAATAGAGATTTGAAATTTTGCACAAATGTAAAGTAGTATATGACGCTTCTTGAGAAATACTTTTTATAAGAATTTTTTGTAATACAATATTAAAAATAAATAAATAAAAATCAAAAACTTCAAAATTGGCAGTTTGTTAATTTACACTTTAACACAATGCTTTACAAATGTATGAAAATACCTTAAAATTATTAAAAACTACGAAAATTACATAAAGTGCTTACCTACTAATTATAGAAATATTTAAAACAGTTTCTTAATAACAATTTTTAAATAGTTGTTTTTATGAAATAATGTATAGGTATATTAAGGTGGTACCAGGGTAAAGGTAACTTTTTAACAAGAAATTGAAAACTATTAATAGACTTTAGCTCTTTTCTATTAATGAACAAAAAAAATATATAAAACAGTAGCCAAAAAAAAAAAATTAGTGATGACGTCATTAATTATGTGCATAATTAGTGTTATGTTACCCCCAAAACTGTTTATTCTTTCATCTAATATAACTAACTCAAAAAGAGTCAAAACTGCTTGAAAATTTGAACATGAATTCTTTAATGTATTAAGAATGTTGTCAATGAAACAGATTTTTTTAAAACATTTTTAATTTTACCAGGTTGACATTCGAACTTTAAGATATAAAATTAAAGGTAGTTTGGTACCAAAGCATGATAAAAATGAGTTTTAAATAAAAAATAACAAAAATTTGATTCACAGACAACATTCGTAATATGTTCATCTTTAAACCTGCAAAATTTCAGCCTATTATCTATTTTCTATGAAAAGTTATTTTTTCTGAAAAATTGAGATTTAGCGAGAAAAAAAGCGTTTCTAAGGTCGTTGTTATGAAGCAAGAACCAAACTGCTCTTTAAAAAAAGGCCAAATTTGATTAAAATTAAGAAGATTTTTGACTTTTTGCAATACGCATATTGAAATAGGAAGATTTAAGAATTCAAAACATTAATTTTGGTATTTTTCAAAATTTTATCAAAAATAGCCGTTTTTTACCCTGGTACCACCTTAAAGGTACTATATCATAACTACATAGGGACTTTCAGTTCCTGAAATCAGTTCGTTGACTTTCAAAAGCTGCAGAGTATCTTCATCAAGTTCTTGCACATTTCACGCAAAGAATTTATTTGGCTCTTTACTTCATCTACAATGGCTTTAGTTTTCTTGGAAATCTCTTTGCAGAATTCTATGCATATAGGTCGACAAAAACGAACATATGAAGGTGCCGGATTTTGCCAAACAACTGCGCCAGTTACTATATCAATTAGTTTGATAGGCACCAAAGAACTAGTAAACAAATTTGCATCAGAAATAAGTTCAGATTCCTCTGGAAGTTTCTACTTGTATTGGCTTTGGCCAGTGAAACCATCACAGCCCCATTTACTATATGAAAGTAAATGCTTGAATTCAATACTGTACACGGAATCTATGGTCAAAATTCTAGCTACAGTGTGATCCAATAAATCTTGCAGTTCCAGAATTTTCGGATGTGTGTTCGTAATTTCTATTGCAGAAGATGGTGGATAGCAGGTCTGTTTAATTTCTTGAATTTTACAATATGGTGGAAATATGGAACAATTTCGTTCATTTGTCACCTTCCTCATGTACAAATATTGTGCTTTTGTTAAATCTGAATCAATAAACACGCTGAGTGCTTCTTCATCAGTTAGCATATTTTTCTGGCTTGCGTTTTCCATAAAACTCGATATTAATTTTTTTTTTGTCTTTATCAGCAATCCTTAATGATTCCACAAGTTTTGCTTCTGCTTCTTCTCCTATTGAATGCAACGCCTGAAGATATGTATTAAAAATATGCTCGAATCCATATTCCTTAAGTAACATGGAATTTTTTCTTTTTTTTGCTGGATTCTGACGAATCTCCATAAGACACGCACGGCCTTCCGCGTTTTTCAAAAGAAGTAGATGGCGTGGAGTCGGTAATTGTCTCTTCTGAGTTAGGTAAAGATACACAATATCCAACCAATCACTGTTCTTAGATAAAAAAGCTTCCTTTTTCCATGACGCCAGTATCCATAGTTTATTAAAAGACGGAATAATGTGCCTTTGAATATCACCCATGATGAAACACAAGTTGTCCTCAGAAAGTTGATAATTTTCTTTTAAAGTTGTTGACAGTGCCTCAACTGTCTTTCCTCCATCAATATAGGAAAGCAATAATTTACATTTCAAACACTTAAAAGTTGTCATTTTAACAAGTCACAAAAGTAACTAAAGTAATATTCAATACTCAAACGAGTTGATTTAATTTCCACTGTGAATTTGTTATACTGATATAAATGTTTCAACTCTTTATATATTGGCAGTGTACATTCACTACAAAAGGAGTGCAAAAATACAAGAATGCCATGGTATAAATAAAAAATTGATAATAAGTTAAAAAACATATACCAAGCTATTGTTATAAATGAACAAAATTTGAAACGACGATAAAAAGCGGTTTTCTGTTTTTTTACTTTTATCACTCTTTTCTCGATAATTTCGGAAACCGCACGTTTCTGCAACTCATTCTTATACATGTTTTTAATAAACACCTAGGCTACAATACTACATTAAATGTAAAGCGTGGGGAAGCGTGGGTAACTACCAAAAATCTCAGTGAACTTGAAGAATATTATTTTTTTTCATTTATTTTATTGTTCAAATAATTACTCCTAAACTGAACCATATAAGTAAAAATGTATAATTTTCTTAAAATCTCCATAACATGAGCTTTTCAAAAATGTATAATACTTTATACTTATTCCTAGAAAGTTTTATAGAAAATTAACTTTTAAAGTGATGAAGCGAACAGGTTTGAAATGAACATCCGCAAAAGTAATAAACAATAAGGCTTCAAATCTTTTATTTTTACATAAAATTATATGAAATTCCTGCATCATAGTAATGATTGACCATTAAACTATTAAATAAAATTGAAATATAATGACAGTAGCGACATTAGTAAAAAACATTTATGATATGCTGTTGCTCTACAATTTTCCACTGTGCGTTGGTGAGGCTGAATATAGCATATGCTAAGCCAATACCAAGACACTATTACCATTTACACTTTTTCGTTCAAAACACGTTTTCGTGCCAATGACTTTCAAAAAGCGACTGGTTAAATCACTTAATCGATGGCGATGAGAAACGAGTACTTTTTGTACATGTTTTAAGTTTATAGAGATGGGATGGTAGATCTTGCTCCACCCGCCACATTCTTCAATTATCGCTAAAAGCGACCATCACTTTTTCCGTGCCCTACAATTTCACATGTTAGAGATATTCTCCATAGATTGTTCCAAACAGCTATCCACCTTTTCCGTGCCATGCAATTGTACGTGTCAGAGAAGAGCTTCGATGATGTTTGCCTACTCTAAGCCGACACTTGTAACTTCTTCGAGGCACAGCCAAGCAGCTTCTACAAGGATGGGATCTATTCTTGCCTGATAAATGGAGAATTGTTGTTGATGATAATGGCGATTATATTATAGATTGATTGTCTTTATTTAGAGGATTGTAAATAATTTAACTAATTCATAAAGTTACCTTCTTTCCAACCTAAAATATTATATAATTAAAATTAAACCAAAAATTTTATTTGAAACTTTAAATACTTCATTCAAAATTATTCTAACACCTTGAACAGAAAAACAAACAAAAAAAAAATCAAAAATCTTCCGCATCTTTAAATGATTTCTTTAATAAATAATGTTGAATTGGCTAAAAGGTTCTCGGAATTTCGGATGTGCTACAAATATTACACTTTTCAAAAATTCAAACAATATCAACTTCACAAATCATAAACATCCCTCTTTTAGATACTGGCTGATAAATACAATCATTTTAAGAGCTTTTGTAGTTCATAGCTGTTTAAAACGAGCTGAAAAAAGTTGTCTTTGCGTACCAAGTTAGATTTTCTGAAGTTTATTAAAATAAAACTCTTCGAACGATTAAAACAGCAAAGCTTTTGGTGAGACAAATGTACCTTCATACAAATTATTTTAATTTCGATTTATTTTAAATGGCTGAAATAGAAGTTTGTATTTCATTAATTAAGGACAGAAAAACCGCGGAGAATCGCACGAAAAGTTCTTAAACTTTATTTGACAGAGACTTTTAGTTATTCATAACCCTGTGCTTACGATTGCAGTCTAAATTATAATTACTATGAAAAGCAATTTTTTCCTCTTTGACGGGTGGAGGACTAAATGTAATTAGTACTCTTTACCGAGCTTAAATACGGTTCTGACTCAAACATTAATGTTATTTCAAATTGGAATAGGGTACAAAATACTCTGTGCATTAAATGTATTATGGCGGTTTGCATAACATGCGTATTATGAAATTTTTCAAATAGGTTTTTTTAAATGGTTCATACACTTATTTAATTCCATAAAATACGACTCGGCTTATATTATTTCAATGGGGTACAAAGGTTTATCCAAAACCGAAGTTGCCTAGAAGTGCTTAACATCACTTTTACCACTCTTTACCACTTGAATTAGAAAACAAGATTACACTAAGAAGTCTGACTAAAAACTCTTTAAATTTGAATAAACAACAACAAAAATTGAATCTAATAAAACTTATCTTAATAACCAAATAATACTGAGAAAAAACCTCAAGATAATTAAAACTATTATCCAGGGGGCCACTGCATCTGCCTTCCTCCAAGTACATGTATATGCAAATGATAGACAGATTGAGCCCCATTTTTGCCATTGTTTATTACAAGACGGTATCCATCATCTGCAAGACCTTGTTCTTTTGCACATTGTTGAGCCACAAGCATAAGATGGCCTAAGAGCAAACAGTCTTCTTGCTTGGCATCTTGCAAAGTTGGAATAGGTAAACGTGGTATGACTAAAAAATGCACTGGGGCTTGAGGATTAACATCATGGAAAGCAATGCATTGATTGTCTTCATAGAAAATTTTTGCAGGTATTTCCTTATTTAAAATTTTTGAAAAAATGGAACCAGCTTGAACATGGTCACCATATTTACTTCTTGCTTCAGCTGCCAAAGAGGCTTGATCAACCTATACAGAGGGTAATAAAGTATCTTGAAATTAGTTTTCTTATATGTACTACATGAGATTTTTTTCATTTCACTAAGGGGAAAGCTTTTTTAGTTGATATAAAGTATGAATAACCTTCTAACATTAAATATAACAAATTACAAATGGAATAAAAAAATTTTTTAAACAACTTTGCCTGATTATGTTGTGTGTGTGCTGAGTCCAAAGTAGTAATAAAAAACCAACTATTTTTTCCCTTTAAAATATACAAAAGGTGCAAAACTCATTTTTAAAAATCTAATAACTGTGCATTTTACAAAAATATCAGTAAATCTAAATAACATTAGGTGGCAGAGATGATAAAAAGGCATCCTCAGTTGTGCTTTTTGTTTTCCAGCTTTGTTTTTCTTTACTTACAGCTGTTTGTTTTATTTTAGTCAATAGTCTCACTTTTCAGCTTTTTGTCTCATGTGCTTTAAGTAAGACTAACCATGGTTGTAAAAACTCTCTTAAGAGTTTTTATTATATAAGTGGTGAGTTTATAGTTAAAAGCACGGTGTGTTAAATAAAATCTGAAATTAAATAAAAGTACAAGATCAGTAAAGTTTTTTTATTTTTTATTCATATAGCCCCATATTAAATTGCATGGTCATACTGTTGGAAGGTCATACTGTTGGAAAACTACAGGCAATACAAAAAACTGATGTTTGGTATGTTTTCAGCACCAAAAAATACGTAAAATTCAGTTTCAAAATTTTTGACATTCCTTTTTCAGGCTGTAAAATAATAGTAAGAACGAATCACAACCTTTTAAAAACACTAAGATATATGCACATGTTTAGTTTTTAAAATTTATCCTCACATAATTTTTACCAGATCACCTGCATTTACAATTAACATTTAAGTATATCATACTTGCATTTAAAATCTCCATGTTTTACATAAAATCAGTATAAATGAGACTACTTAAACATTGTTTATGGCCAATTATATCTTGATTTAATGGCACCCAATACTTGACATTAGATAGAGTGTAGAAAATATTACAATATTATATTAGAAATAATTTAAGTTTGTGATCCACAGAACTATGATAAAATCTCTGATTCTTTAGAACTATATTTTAATTGTATTTCAATATATTCACAATTAAAACTATTTAACACATAAACAAATGCCCTTTTAATGTTTTTTTTTTTTTTTTTCTTCCTAAATCACCTTTGACTACAAACAAGTTAATATAATAATTTTAACTAAATAAAAATATATCTAAATATATGATGGACCAATCATAATCAACAATCCATAAACAACTTTTATGCTGCAGTCCAAAACTTTTATTGAATATCTCTTATTTAATTTTCTTCAATTTCTTTACGAAAAAGAAAAAAAAACTAAAACTTTGAGAACAACTTATTGTAACTTCTATCGCTAAGTTTTATTGTAAATTTTTTTTATCAAATATTTATATGTTTTCTATTTGTATAGATCTTTTCAAACATTTAGCAATGTAAAGTAAAAATGTCAATGTCACAGACCTCTTTGAAAAAATATATATTTTTAAGTCACCTTTCTTGCAAAAGAGAATAAATTCTGATACTTTACTGTTGCAGTACTAATATACTTTTAATTTACAATTAGAAGCAATTGCTAAACAACCATTTAAATAAAATTCTTATCTTTTAACAATAATTAAAATTTGCTTAAAAAAAACTAAAAGAGAAAAGAAGAATTAAGAAGATATAGAGTGTTAAGGCTTAAATTTAAACTTAATTAAATTTCTTTAATTTTTGTAGTTTAATACGTAATTAAACTACAAAAATGGCTTCACAGATCAATAGCTCTATGTTAACAAATATAGTACTATTTTGGATCCATAAACATCTCTGTATTTGAAGTTGCATAGGTATTTCCTGTTTGCAAATAACATCAGGAGGCTTTATTGTAAGGATCCTCTAGAGGTTTACATCTACTTTTCTATTACTGTTGTTTATATTACTATATATATATATATATATATATATATATATATATATATATATATATATATATATATATATATATATATATATATATATATATATATATATATATATATATATATATATATATATATATAAATTACAACAGAAAAGCTGTATTCTTCAGTAACCAGATAATCAAATTTTGAAAAATAATTCGTTATGTACTTACTTCTGAAGACATCAGACAGTGCAGAGCAGATAACGCACGAGAGGAATTCAAATACTTTATACTGGCAAAAGCTCGTTTATTAAGAATAATTCCTATACTTGATACTCGCAATATGGCGGAAATTACATCCATTTTCTGACACGCATGCTTTTCCCCATCACGGTGACCCTACATTTAAAATATAATGAACGTAGGACAATGTTTACCTTCAGCCCATGGAATATTTGTCAATAACTCATTCAAATGCAGGCGCCAAACCAACGTTCCACTCTAGGAGAAATTCTATAAATAATTCCAAAAAACCCACCCCAGTAATAAAAAAAGACACATCAAAATCAAGTATAGCTGAAGTATTTTTTATGTCTTGATTTTTTGACTTATAAAGTCGATATATGCATTTAAGTTTAAGGTTGTTAGAAGGTCATTGGTAGCAAAGTAAAAAAAAAGAATTTAACATGGTATGTTAACAATGGCATGTTAATAATGGCATGTTTAGAGCTGTGGTTGTTCTTAAAACATCAAATAGTTATAAAGGATATTTAAAAGAATATTATTTCAGCCGTGGATGCATGAACTTTTTTAGATTGGTTACACTTTTTTTTTTTTTCCCATAAAAATGAAAGAACCAATAAGATGAAAGACCATTTTATTCTAAGTATTTGCATCCATGTCTACAAATTCAGAAAAATGTCACATGCAGTAAATAAAGAAAATGTCGCATGCAGTAAATTAAAAAAAAAAGAACATCTAAGAGATCTGATTTCTTTGCATTAAAAAGAATAAAATAATGAATAAAAAAAAAAAGAAATTTTAATTCAAAACAACTTTACAAACCAACCTTGAAAAAAACTTGTTTTTTAAGAAATTGTTCCTTGCAGGAGAAAGATAGTCTTTAGTTAATGATCTTTGAACCCTCGTAATCGTTATAACCTTGTCTTTAAGTTTAAAAAAAACTATTTTACGAAAAAAGAAGAAAAAAATGGGCAGTTGCACTAAAAGTGAGAGTGTAAGAAATACGAATACGGTCTCAAATGAGTTCGTGTACAAAACACAAACATGGTCTACTAACTGTTTTTATTTCAATTTGTAATTTCGTTATCATTTAATTGTTAAACTAATTATCGGAATTATTTAAGCCTTAATTATTCAAGCCTCATTGCTAAAGCCTTAATCCTCGCCACCTCTCCAAAAAGAGTTTCGCTCAGTGACTCCTCTGATTACAAATAATAAAACTGTTTTAACAGATTAAAAAAAAAAGACACTGTCAACTTTCTAAACTAGTACCTTACTACTCTCTCGTCAACAACTTATGTTTTATCAGTTCTACTGAAGTTCTATAGTCCAGATTTTGACGGCGACAATTGACAACTCGCATTTTGCATTTATTTTATTCCAACCGCCGAAAAAAAAAAATTTTACATGTCCGAAAATAAGATATACATTAATCAATTTAAAAGTTTTACTTAACAAATAAGTACAAATATCTAAAGTTTTACAAATATTTTCTACTTAAGTCCCGCATTTGAGTGACAACTCAAATGCGGGACTTAAATAGAACTCATACTTGGTAGATATTTCGGTCGAAAATGCGCACGCACGAGATATAAACTCGGATAAACTTTACTTTCATAAAGGAATATATTCGGATAAAAATAAGTAGGACTTCGGCATGAAGATTGAAACCAGTAGTTTTTACAGGGTGTCACTTTTCTCACAGACAAATCAGATTGTGCAGGGGTTGGCAACTTTTTTTATTTCGATCACTACTTTATTTTAACAGTTTAAATTCCTATTATTTTAACTCATTTTTTAACATCAATGTTTTTTACTAGATAAGTATGTGGTGCACATCTATTTGTTCATAAAAAAATGCTTTTTTTTATTATTATTGTTTGGGACTTAGTATAAGGGTAACATATAAATATATATTAGTATAATAATGACTTTGCTGACTCAATTGCTTACGAGGAACAAGACATTGTTGATTGTAATCGCCCATCGCGACAAAGTTTTGTCTTGTTTATGTGAGGAATTTTGTAGAGGTTGGATCCTTTTGCCAACATGGCTGCTTCAAGGCAACTTTGTTAATTTTTCTACATTTAATTCAGTGAATGCATTTTTCATGCATTTAAATGAGTTCGTCTATGCTATTCGGTGAATGTGTATACTGTAAGGGCGAATTTATCGAATTAAAAAAACCAATATCTAGCACATTAAATTTTGGACTATTAGGTGGTTATGATTTGTATCGAATGGACAAACCATCTTTTGATCCCTTTGCTAAAGTATCTTTATTATCATTAGAAACGCGAGGTTTTGCACATAAGCTGCATTTTTTTGAGGTAATAGGCTCAATAATTTTTTGTTATAAATGTTTCTTTAGATCTTTTTTTAGAACTTCTTTTGCTGGTTTTTGGTAAATAAACGGCAATACACTAATTTTTCCATCAAAGTATTGTTTTATGTGAACCGTAGCGTGGCCTTACAACAGCTGCCATGAACATTACTTTTGCAATAAAGCGCTAACTTTTACAGCTTCTGTATGGGCTATTCTTCCTCAAGCATAAGGTACTTTGTGACGTCAATCGCAGCAGCCAAACTATGAATTGATCCACGGCGATTCAAATGAACATTTTTCATTTTCGTTAAATTTTCTGAAGAGTCCTTAGGCGTTCTTCCGCAGATTTTTTTTGCGAAATTATTCGCAAAAAATTGACCTTTACGTTTCTGCTTTTTAATTATTTGCCAAATTATAGAAATTTTTAAACAGCTAACCTTAATAGCGCTGCGTTGCAATTTCTCGCCTTTCTTATACTGTAACAATTTTTCCAATGTACCCTTACGTTGGTTAGGTGTTAATTTCTTCGATTAAAATTTTCCACTTTAAAAACCCAACGGGTGTCATTTATTTTTTGTAACAGAATGGAAATTTCTAACTGTTAACGATTTTTCAACGATTTCAACTCCGATTATGAATTAATTATTCGAACTTTCACCGTTTAACTTGAACGGTTTAAGATTATAAAAACTATACAAATGTTTAATATTCCTTTATTTTAATAATCCGACGTTTTTTAAGAAATGTAAACCTTACTTTCAGACGAAAGGAGTAAAATATAAAACATAAACCAATACATCTCAACATTAGAAGAAACGTGTGAGTTGTTTTACACTTACAGAGCTTAGTAAAAAACAGCTGTACGATATTTACATACAATATTTATATACAATATTTATATACAATATTGGACTTAAAAGTGTGGTATTTAAATTTAAAAAAATCAATTTCATGTTTATGTTTAAAAAAATAAAAATAAAAATAAATTAATGCTATATGTAAATATGTAGCATTAATTTACTGAGCATAATTGCGCCATTTTCTTTGGGAAAATCGATATCACATTGAGGGAAAACCCCTTACAAGTAAATGAGTAAAAATCCAAAAGGTGTATAACATACAAATATTAACCTTCTAACATCCTGAAGAAAATTGTTAAGAATTTAAACGTGCGTATGAGAAGTAATTAAGATTATTTAGAAAGTAAAAAAATCATCCAATGAAATTCGAATCTTATCATTAAGATTCAAATTTCATTGGATGTATATGAATAAAATTATTAGGACCAAATCGTGACCAACCTGTTTTTGTCTTTGGGAAATTGATAATGACACATTTTTATCCAAATTTTTCCCTCATTTATGCTGATTATTAACAGCTACGCAAAATTCAGCGGACATGTATAGGTAATCTATATTATATTTACTAAAAAGTAAATGCAAAGAAAAATCCACACACAATATAAATTACACGTTTATAGGTATTCTCTGTGGCTTTTGTTTACAATATGGCTGTACTGCACATCCTAGAAGCCTTTTCGTCACCATTTACACAACATTAATGAAGATCATGCCGAAGAAATTTCAAATGTGAATTACTTTTAACTCTTAAAAGAAAAATACTCATCAAGTGGCTTAATTGTTGTTGCGGCTACAACTTAGAACCCTGCAACAGATAAGTGGTGAATGATCAACTAATAATTGAACGGCACTTTTGGAGTGTATATATGTAAATTACACTATATAGGTGGGCCGGGTTTGCCTAAAGACTAAATAGGTTTCAGTCTAGGGTGTCGAGATTAGAGGGGCTTTGAAATCTAGATGGACCTTCAGTGTTGTATGAAATTGATAGTTTAAGTTACCCCTAAAAAATCTTTGTATAACTATATGTATGATTATATGTATATACGTACACGTATATATGTACATATTGAATATTTGAACACTTTAATTTACTTAATGCGTTGTTAACTTTAGGCACTTTATATCACATCTTTCTCCGAAAAAAGGTATTCAGATTCGATGCTAACGAGAGCTGCTAATTATACGTGCAACCAGGTCATAACAACAATTATTGTCATAAATAGTTTACTCAAACCCCCATAAGACAAACCCTTTCTAACATATCTTTGATAATACGATATTCGTTCTTAAAGAAGAAAAAAAATTTTTACGAATGCTTACACTCGATATGATATGATATGATATACGTTATGATATATATGATATACGTTCGATATTCATTCACACGATCGTTTCGTTCTCAGCTTTCAAAGATGAAAAGTTGATTAATTTTTCGTGATTTATTTTGTAAATTGTGTACAGTGTTTGTAGGCTATGGAAAATTATTTTTTTTGTGACAAAATCTTCATTTCGAGGAATTCCAGATAAGTTCTTAAATCATTTAAAAATTTTTAAATTATATCTTTTTTATATATTTCATGATTGCATAAAGGTTTTGGAGACATGGAATTAGGGTCAGGTGGAAGGACTGTATATTCTGAGGTGAAATATCCTGATGTAATAGTGATTGTCAAACGTCACAGATATTTTAGCACTCTTGTCATTAGTGGTTATTTCAAACTCTCTGGTAAAACTTTTCATATCAAACTGTCAGCAAAATCTTAACAAACTTTAACAACGTAAAATTGTCTTGATCTGCAAATCAACTAACTCCTTTTTATGAAATTTTACAAGGAAGGCAAAAAAGTCAATAAAAAACAAAATATTTACAAGATCTAGATTCCAAAAACTATTCGGTGCTTTTTTATTTTGCATCTGATTTTACTGAAAATTATGAAAATATTTTAAAGATTTTGATCACAAACCTATTTAATAGTTTTTTGGAGTATTTGAAAAATAAAAGATGTAAAAAAAAAAAAAAAAAAAAAAAGCTGCCCGTTTTAATTTAAGTGCGATTCTCTCGGTAATTTTCAAAGCAAGGAGTTGCTTAATTTCAGCGAACTGCAGGAGACAACTCCGCATATTTGATTACATCAAAACATAGTTTTGGGTCAAAAGTGGAGTAAGTCAATTTGTAGGTTAAGCCATCGATAAATTATTGATTAGCGTCAGCCTACTACATTATTGTTATGTAATTTTACAAATGCATATTATAAAGTCTCTTTTTTTTTAAAATAAATTGTTTGGGTTTTTCATTTAGTATTAATTTTTTTGTGTGCTATTTCTGAATGCTTTTCATCACTTTTTTATGCAAAGCTTTGACATTTTTTTCTTTGTAATAATATGAAAAGCGGTAACTCATAGCAACCCATGGATTTATAATGGGCCTGTAAACCACAACCTTTTTAAAAAATCTCTAAATGTTTATATGACTAGAATATAGGCTTAGATCCAGCTATCTTATATAGAGAAAAAATTTCTGGTTTTACAAAGCATTTTCGTAGCATATAATATATTATAAGTACAAGAGACGAAAGTTTATTCTGCTTATAATAACCTACTTTTAATATTCTAACAAGACAAAATTATGCAATATTTAGCATTTAAAACTTCTGAAATCACATTTAGATTGAACAAAAGAGGAAGGTTTGGAGGAAAAAGAGAATTAAAAAAAAAAAAAGTGAATAAATTTACGAAGTTAACCAAATATAAAATAATGATTTATGATTTTATGAAACTAAAATATGCAGGAATAATTTTTAATTCTCGAGATTCGCTTTTTAAAGTATAGTTTGTGAAAGCATCTGAGACTTTAAATTTTAAGCTATTTTTAAAAAAGAATTCAATTCGGTTGGTAACGTTATAAAACTTTAGCCGTATGCTAAAAAAGTAACAATTGGCCCCCGAATTTTCCCTAACAGCTTTTCTTTATATTTTAACCGCTATAAGGATCATGGAATGAAAACAAAGTCTTTATTGTTAAATAAAAGCCTTTTTATATAAAAAAAGCACGTTTTTGCAAAGTAAAAACTTTTTTCTAAGTAAAAACCAGGTCTTGAAAGACGTACCATTAAGGTTTTCAATAATTAAACTTTATTTGATCTCATGATTTGTTTTTAAAATAGGTGCCATTGTGATAATATAGATATTATTCTTTGTGAACAGAAAATTTACGATTTTTTCTTTAAAAAATGAATTATTAACTGAGTTAAGACGATCTTAATACATAGATTGAAAATTTCAAAAAAAATTCTATTCTTACGTTGCTTGATAAGCCTACATTTAAGGGTAATGAAGACTTTCATTCTTCTGATGTTATCTCTTCTATATATCCATGATGGTATGTAATTTATTGTTCTATTGTGTTTCTGCGTTATTAATGTGCACTAAGCTTCGACATTTTGTTTTTTTCTTTAAAAAAAAAACGAATAATAACGAATAATGTACGAACTTCTATATCATCCATTTAAAATCGAATTTCAAACAATTCATTTTTTTAGAAAATTTTATGATTCCAGAAAAAAAACGTGATACTTTACATACTTCATGTCATTTTGTTTAAAAAAAAACAACAACTGATTTTCAATTAAATCCGTTAAAACTTCAACAAAAAAAATTCAACTTCGATGTATAAGGGGAAAACACCCTTTCCCGCCCCCCTGCCCCTTCCTCTATTTTTATGAGAAATGGGAAATGGAAAAAAATTATGAGAAATGATAATAAAATCAATCCTAACAACAAAAATATCTTATTCAAAAGATTTTTTTGTTTCATAATACCTATTCTAAAGTTTTTGTTCAAAATACCTATTCTGTCCACTGCTTAAGCAAAAATGGGTCAGTACAACACATAAGGTAGCTCTAGTTTTTTTTATGAATAAAAGCAGTTACAGCATCATAGAAAACAAATTAAAATTGATTTTGGGTCATATTCCATATGAAGCCACTTTCCTAATTCGTTATCTGTTGTTTTTCTTTCTATATTATTTTTAAATATTGTGCAAGTACAGTAGGATTCTTCATTTTTAGATTTTCTTTTATAAAAAGCCAGTTCGGCTCATTACTTTCACAGTAATTACTTGTCCGGTGTCAACAAAGACACTATTTAAGATTGGACGTCCTCTTTTTACCATTTATCATTACAGGATAAAGGGTCACTCTATCTCAAATCATCAAGCATTTGTAACTGTTTATTTTGAATTTGATACTTTTTATATAAGTTAGAGGATTTATAGAAATTTTGAAAATCTGAAAGTTTGAGTAAAAAACTTCTTATGGTTCTCGAGACGAACTCATCTTCCAATGGTTCGAAAATGCAGAGACTGTTTGAGTTTGCGGCTAGACTCACTATGAGCACGTGGTGGCTGTGCCAAAAGACTGCAAAAGGCCCAGAAAATGTAGTTTTACTGGTTATAATTCAAAGTATTACTCTGTAAAAAGAAAGCACAGCTATTTACACGATTTTTATCGATCCTGAATTGCCTTAAAGAGGTTTTCGGTTTATTTGTCCTTCTTTTTAGTGGTGGAGTTGAAACTAAACTCTTGGGTATTACTTTTAATACACTTGGTGGATCGTGGTCTTCCTCTTCTTTTTACTTTAATAACTTGGAAATGTTTTGCACAAACTACAGTGTCATGTTTGTGCAATATATTATCTCTTGGGATTGCTTTAATCCATCTCTATCGGTAAGCTGTAAAAAGCTTTTTTCTTTTATAGAGTCACAATTTGAATTACAACCAGTAATACTACAGGCAATCCAGCAGTTGAAAAGCGTCAGATAAACTTATCATTTACCTACTATGCTGTTATAGAAGTTTTCAACTCGGTAATTTAAAACTTTAACAATTATTAAAACTTTTAACTAAGAAATTTTGAATCCGAAAATACGAAGTTGATGTCTTAGTTTATGCTTCATTTAATGTAGGGACCGATCCAAATAAAATGCTTTAAAAAACGAGTCGGCATAAGTTAGCAAAAATTGAAACGTGAATAACTAAAACTATAAAGAGTTTGTTTCTCGAGTTTTTAGTTTTTTCAAATTTTTCATAAGCCCTTTAACATATGTAAAAAAAAAAAAAAAAAAAAATAGTAAAATCAAAAACATACATTTTTTTTTTCTTGCTGATTTGACATGAAATGACCCTAATTTAGTATCTTTCAATACATGGTCAGCCACATAAAGACGAATTTCATTGGAAGCATCACACACAGTTTCCCTTGCAACTTTTTTTACAGCTTCACAGAATAAGGGAGCAAGTTTTAATTTTTTGAGGCCATTGGCTTGAGTAAATTCATGAGATGGGCAAACTTCTCTAACTCTGCATGCTCATGCCCACATTGCAAAATTTACATAATAGTATTATGATTGTTTCTTATATAATATTTTTATATAATATTTTTATATCATATTTTTATATCATATTTTTATATCATATTTTTATATCATATTTTTATATCATATTTTTATATCATATTTTTATATCATATTTTTATATCATATTTTTATATCATATTTTTATATCATATTTTATATCATATTTTTATATCATATTTTTATATCATATTTTTATATCATATTTTTATATCATATTTTTATATCATATTTTTATATCATATTTTTATATCATATTTTTATATCATATTTTTATTTCATATTTTTATATAACATTTTTATATCATATTTTTATATAATATTTTTATATAATATTTTTATATAATATTTTTATAAAAGTTTCTTTGCACCAATTTAAACCTCTGGAACAAAAGCTGACTTTTAATCAGCAAGACCACTCCATAAGTTAATTTCTCATATATTAGGGATTACAATATTATCACAAGCTCTTTATACAAATACTTTTAACATTCAGAAAAGTTAAAGTTAAAACGCGATTATAAATTTTGTCGCAATAGTCTTAGCGTTAACTTTCTATTTAAACTCTTCAACAATGTTTAGACCAATCAAAAGAGAATAACAAACAGAAAAAAAAAAGTTTGCCTCTCGTTTTTAGCCTAAAAAAGGCAGATTTAAAACATAAGAATTTATGAGGATGTTTTACTCTTATTCTTTAAGATTTTGCTATTGTTAAAACTAATTAAAATCCGGAGCCAAAAAAGGTAAACAGAGTTCTAAAAATAAAAACTCATTTAAGCTTAACACTATTCGTAGCTATAACAACGTAAAGACTTCCTGTAATGAAATACTTATCTTTCTGTACTTTTTTATTGTATAAAAACAAATAAAAACAAATAATTAGTAAAACGTAGATTAATTGAAGTTATTTAAATTGTTTTGTTTAAGTAAAGTTAAATATGTATACTAAACATATTAACACAAAACAGTTTTAGCTTTGCATAATCAAAAAATGTTCTAGTGATGAAAGCAGGTGATATATTTTTTACCGAAATATGAGTACTAATTTTCTCCGCCATTATTAGAAATCCACTCCCATAGGCTTTAAATGAGATATTGTGCTATTTATAACTCGTTACAGAAGATACTTAAAAAGTGTGCTGACTTAAACCTTGTTTTAAATGGAAAAAAAAAAAAAAGCAACTTAAATATCTGTTTTACAGTAAGCACTTTTAAAATTCGCACTATTTTTGAAAATGATAACTTGTAAAAACAAGTACACAAGAAGTTACTTTCGGCAAATGAACTTATTTCATGTCATTTTTTACTTATCTCATGTCATATGTGTGAACCATTGGCGTTGATCATAGCCTCAATTCTGGGCCTGAATCTCTTACATGTCTTCAGGTCATACTCCTTGGGCATGGCAGCATTCCACTGCTTGATGACAGAGGTCTTCCGAGCTGCAATACTGTTGTGGGTAGATCCACAGATCTTTGACTCAACATATACCCATATACTGTAGTCTAAAGTGTTTTAAATTTGGGGAGCTTTGTGGCCCCAAAACTCAACATTTTCATTATTCTGAGCCATTCCAGGCATTTAGGGGTTGGGGTGGGGAGGGGGTGGGGGAGTTTTATCCTGCTGGTACACAATTTTGGCATCAGGCTCAAAGTTAGAGGTGATCCATGGTTGGAAATGGTCTTCCAAGATTTTAATGTACACATTTGCATTGATTTTGACCTCTGAATCAATAAAAACCATAACTAAAAACATTATTGCAGAAGCAGGATGTTTTGTCCTAAACTTCAACCAAAAGTATTCTAGAAAATCTTCGGGATTTGAGGTACAAATCCACTGCAAAAAGTTTTTCATCTGAAAACATAATTATTTTTTGACCTCTCGTAAGAATGAAATCTTACTTCTTTCAACTACTTCGTTCTTAAGTAATTAAGTGCCTTTTGAACCTCTAGACTTGGTCTTTAGATTACATACAACAACATTTATGACTGTGTGCCTACTCACAGAGAGTTCCTTGATCATCTTTCTCATGGATCGGATTTCTTACTCACAGAGAGTTCCTTGATCATCTATCTCATGGATCGGATTGGGCTGAATTCGGCTTTTGAGTGCTCTAAAAAAGCTTGAAGTCCTCACAGCCTTTTGTCTTACCGCCTCCTAGTTTCCCCTCTATGTAACCAAACTTTTTAAATTGATTTAAAATATCATTCACAGTTCATTTAGCCATCCCATGTCATGCTATAATGCCCTTGGGAATAACACCCAAGAGATACAGGTCAATGACAATCTTATCTTTGGCAGTCATCGCAATAAAATCAAACTTTTCATTTTTTTTTTTGCTTGTTTACTTACGAATCAAAGATTCCAAAATCATAAATCAAAACAATGGTTCCTACAAAATAAAAAGAATAGGTAGCCAAATTTAGTGCAGATTTTAAGGGCGCATGCTGTAAAGTTTAAAAAAGAAAGAAAATTGCAAGAGAAAAGACAAAGCTTTTTTCACACCATCACAAAAGCGTGTGGTTGTGAAGTTTATAATCATTTTTAGTCTAACAAAGTCTTATCAAAAACATTACGGCCCTTTCGTCAAAAACCTAATGGGAGTTTCATCAGAAATGTGACGGGGGTTTCATATTGTTTTTCTATCGTTTTACTTACAAGACAACCGTCTTTATTTATGTACTCAAAATTGAAACACTTGGGCATTAATGTGAATTCTTTATAAGAAGTTATTTAATGTAATTGTATGAAAAAAAAGCTGGGTCCTTCGCAAGCTATTTTTTCATTAGGAAAAGTTCACAATTATTTGGATGATTAAGAAGAAATTTTTCACAGTAAAATGCTTGACTGTGAAATATTTCTTAAAGTATGTTTTAATTGAACACATTTTTGCCAAATCCACATATTTCTAAAATTGCATAATCTCTGATCTCGTTTTGCCACCAACCTCATGGAAGCCACATTTCTTTGTTTGTTTGAAGACAGTTTTTTTTTAGCAGAAAATTAGAAGAGTTTCGCTTATATATATATATATATATATGTATATATATATATTTAAAAAATGAAGATGGTCAGCTGCATATTTTATCTGACCTTCACTTGCTGAAACTATTTTGATTGTCTTTGTAAAAAATGTTGTAACTGCTAAAAAGGATTCTTTTACAATACATTTCTTTGTGCATACTCTTTGAAAAGCAAGATTTGCATTGGCTTCTATACCATTCACAGGTCTTTTACCATGTGTTGTTGCAAAAAACGACTAATGTACGTGGGTAAATCCTAATAATTAAGAACTAAGAGCATAAAACATTTTTTAAACTGATTTGCCAGCTATGATGATCAATCATATTTTGTGGCACACTTTGTATGTTCTGTTATTGCATCCTGTACAAAATACGGTATATTTTCTACTATTTTTCCACCTTTACCATGGAATCACTTATGCTTGTGAGCATTTGGAATCGAGTGCCTTATCATTATAAGAATTCAAGTGTAAAATTATTTGTTTGTTTGTTTTAGTGAAAGGAAGAGTACCAGCAGCTGTTGCTTCAATGACTGGCTTTTATCTAGAATATGGCTTGATTGGAAAATATGAGACGAATTCAAATACGGGTTGCTTTGTAAAATGCGCAAGTATTTCCACCTGCAAATCCTTTAGTTTCTCAACCTCTCTCAATCTTTGCTATTTAAACTATGTTAAGAAAGATGAGGTTCCATCATTGATCTATGTTATTCAATCAACATCTTTAGTTTCTACTTTAATAAAAGATTCAAGCTTTGTGTATTATGAAATAATATGAAGCCAGCGTGAAGTGATTATTGTTTGAGTGCACGTAATTATTCATAATTAAACTGAAAATGTTTTGCAAATATCACCACTTTCTATAAGAGAATATATATATATATATATATATATATATATATATATATATATATATATATATATATATATATATATATATGTTTCTCCCTGCTAATCATGTACATAATCGACGATGAAGATTCTTTCGGCCGTTTACATTTCCAATTCTCACACTTGACTATTTGAAGAACATACTGACTTGTTTACACATAACAACTGCACGTGATGTTTGCAAGTGATATTTGCACGTGATGTGAATGCAGCTGTCTATTGGTTTCCGAGAAATAGGAAATTTTTCTGGGACTATATATTTATCAATAATTTGAGTTTTTATAATATGATTGTACCATTTATTCATTTTCCATAACTTTATACAATCACTTAAAAATCTAGAAATTGTTGCGTTACAAAATTTGATACCTCTCCCTCTCCCCCTCATCGTAACAAATCATCACAAAAGCAAAAACCCCCCTCTCCTCACCATATAGCTTAATATATGGACGACCCAATAACTGTTTTGACACAGCCGGAAATTTGCAGTTTTTTTTATATAAGAACAGGACCAAAAAGGATATTAATGATAAATGTTAGGTTGGACGTTTTGGACAGATACAGTTAGAAACCTTCCACTAAGAGTGCAAATGATTTTGAGATAACAGATTGCAATAAATGAAATAGTAATTTGTTTTCACCATATGAAGCTGAATGATGGATGAAGCTCACTTACAACAACCTTCATTAAAAAATCAATTTGTAGGAATAGAAAGTTTTGGAGCACCTCATTTAAAAAAAAGTTTTTTTTTCAGTGCACTTGAGTAAGTGTAACTAGAATTACCCCCTTCACTTAGATGTAAAAAAAAACTTAAGTGTGTAAGAGGACCATATTTCATTAAAAAAAAAATCTTTTATCAATGATTGAAAAATTTAAAATACTAGAGGCTTAGTTTTTTCATTCTGTTTTTTTCATTCTGTTTTACTATGAAAACTAAGCATCAGCGTTTTGTTTTTTCTATAAACAAATGAAAACAACTAAAGTACAAGCTTCTATATCACTCAATCAAAATGGAATATAAAATATCTTACATTTAAACATACAAAGTTATAAGATATTAGAAAAAAAAATTGCGATACCTCACTTATATTATAGGAGAGCGAGAGCATTTATAGGGTTCAATAAGGAATTTAAAAAAAGAAAAATTTAAGAAAAAACCAAAATCAAATATTTTTCGCTATTTTTCAAATGTATTAACAACATTGCAATATAATTTACATTCAAAAATATTAATGGTTAAGTATAATATTTTTGCATTTTCTAAACATCTTTTTTACTAATGCTCCCATAAAGGGGAGAATTGACCAACAACATTTTTATGTTAATAAATGTAAAAAATTTCATAAAAAAAAAGTGCAATTTGAATAAAAAATAAAACTTATTTTAAAACCAACAAGATATTTTATAAACACATCAAGAAAACGCAAAAAGAAAAAAAGAAAAAACACATACAAGTAATTATTTTACATAATATATTGCATAATCAATGTTGAATTTTTGAAAAATTCTGCTTAACTATTTTTTTTATTTTGATTGAGTTTGCTTCAAGACTCTTTTAAACTTTTCTTATTCAAGTCTTTCTTTTTCAGGAGTGTCTGTGAGTATTCTAGACTTTCCTTTTTTTTTTTTCCACTGTTAGTTTGCTTACCCCTCACGGTCGTTCAAACTCTGTTAATAAGCGACAGGTTATTGTGCGCAAGCGCAGTTGGATTATGAAAATTTTAGAACTTTCAAAATGGCTACGGACCTTCGTTACAGAATGAATATTTACTTAGCGACCAACTTTTCATTACTTATCGTGTTTTTTAAAATCGTCTACGTTGATAACCAGCTTTTAGGCTGTTAGCAGTGTCTCGGTAACTTAATTTTATTAAGAAGTATGTAAAATGAAAGGGAAATATTATTTTATGATTGAAGAGGATCTACCTAAAAAAACTTTTTCTTTGATTTGTTTACAAATTCGGAAGTCTTTTTTCATTTTTTTTGAGCGATAAAACTTAAAAGTTTTTCTACTTTTACTTATATGAATCTTTTAACTTTTTGTTACTTATAAAAAATCTTAGCACTCAATTTTTTTTCTTGTTCAAAATTTACATCTAACCATTGTCCTAAATTGATAAAATTTTATTTATATCGTTTGTGAAATAAAAATTGTCCTTATTTAAAAAATTTGACTAAATGTTCCTAATAATTTTAAATAAAATCTTTTACTTTATATGCAGTTTTTTATTTATTTATTAGCTTAATTTACTTCATGGTTATAAAGACTACATAATGCATGTGGTTAAGTTTGATGGTTATTCACAAGAACTATCCAAAAAGTTTTATTATTTTTAGATGAAAATCCATTACAAAAATTTGAATCTTACTTACAGGGTCTGTGGATATTTGGTAAGGAGAAAATAGTATCCTATTGGAATAAATAATAAAAAAAAACATTGAAATATGTATTCCTTGTCATGTTGTCAGATTTAGAAAATGTACACTCATCTAAAATTTTTCAAAACGTAATGATACCATAAAGAATGTGATCAAAAGAATGAAATCAACAACACTTCTTTTAAATATGAACTGGAAAACTCATTGTGATGAATGCTATTGTTGTCAGCAGGTAGAAAAACTCAGTAAAAGTTTAAATGTTACTAAATCACTAAAACAAAAATAAAAAGCTTATTGGTGGCCTTGGTATTGGTAAAAATATATGGTCATCTTCCATGATTGCTACCATTAAAAAAAGCATTGTGACAGCACATGACTTGGAAATAGATATTGAAGAACTAAAAAAAGAAATCAATCCTCATTTACAGCTTTACCAGTGTATTTTTTGTGGTAAAATACCAAAACAACCAGCAACTCAAAAAAATGTGAACACTTATTTTTTTTTTCTGTCTTGTGGAAAATATAAAGGTTAACCAACTCAATGAAACATTATGTACAAAATATAAACAGCTTATTTTACCTGAAGATTTGATATCCAGTACTAAAACAAATTCTCTTTTAATCATGTTGATTGTTGCATGTATATGTAAAAAAAAGGTTAATTCAATCAAAGAATACGATTTAGATATTAATCATAAGTGCTTCTGCCTTGATAAATCATTAATAATAGCACAATCAGCCCCATCGTTATCATCATCAATATTCTCATTTGCATCATCATCATCATCATCATCATCATCATCATCATCATCATCATCATCATCATCATCATCATCATCATCATCATCATCATCATCATCATCATCATCATCATCATCATCATCATCATCATCATCATCATCATCATCATCATCATCATCATCATCATCATCATCATCATCTTCATCATCATTTGTTTAACACCAACATTTCTAATTTTAGTTAAGGCTTTTAATAAGCATTTATTGACAATAAAACGACTGTATAATCTAATTAGATGTAGTTATATTCTCAATAACTGTCTCTACATTACCAAAATAGAAACCAAGATTGCTGTGGCAAAGGCATAACTATGATGAGGGAAACACACCCACATAGCCTTGTCAAAACCAATTCATGAAAAAAAAAGTTTTTTGTTGCAGTTTGATATTATTTATCTTCTCAATTGACATTAATGTTAGTATATATTTTGATGAATTGGTAATTTGTTTGCTTAAGCAAAGGCTTAAACAAACCAATAGCAGGAACCTCCTTACTCCTCCAGGTTTTTTTGCAATCCACCCTTCCTTTTGCTTCATACTCATGAACAGCTTCTATGTATTGATGCAATGTTTCATCAGCTGTTTGGCAATTTTTCACTGGTCCAATAAATATATATACATTCTTGTATTTTAAAAATATAATGAAAGTTCTGATATCATGTCAAACATTTAAAAAAAAAAAAAAAACCTTATCACATAATTCAGTAAAAATTGTTGAAAGTGTGAAAGAAAAAATTAACCACTCTGTTTAGAGCACATTTTTAATCTAATTTGACCAAAATTGTAACTCAAGGAAACTTCAAGCTAATTTAAAAAAATTTAATCTTTAAAGTTGATCAGTAAAAAGTTGCCAAACAGCTGAAAACATTCCATCAATATATGTCCTTGATCCTAAAATAGCACACCAATGTTTATTGTAATAGCAAACAATAAAGAGACCAAATATGAATACAAAATAAAAGTAAATAAACCTGTAATAGTAAGGAGTGAGAAGAGAAGTAATTAAAATTAAGAAAAAAAACACCTGAAAAACTAAACAATTCTTGCTATTGGTTTGCCTAAGCAAACGAATAGCAATCAAACTCAATTCAGAAGGTAAAACATATCAAAATGTAAAAGAAAAAATATATGTATGTATGTACGTAATGTATGTATGTATGTATGTATGTATGTATGTATGTATGTATGTATGTATGTATGTATGTATGTATGTATGTATGTATGTATCTGTGTGTGTGTTTGTATGTTTATTTACAAGAAGAAAAAATTGAGTGCTAAGATCTGACAAAAGTGCTATAAAAACTGATCTAAATTTTAAAAAAAAAATCATTTAATTTCTACGCTCAGAAAATTAGATGATGTGTTTTTAAAAGTGTAAACAAATCAGCATATTTAAGAATGTTAATTTACTTAGAAAAGCGCAACTTTAAACGTTTTCATATAATCTTTATCTTATTTGAATCATTTTTTTATGCAACTGAGATATGCTTGTTATGATTTCAGTTTTAGAAATAGTTTAAAATGTTGATTTATATGGAGACATGTAAGTGATCAGTCAACTAAATAAAAAAATTAGTTGTTACGGACCGTAGCCATTATTAAAAGTTGAATTTTTTTAAGTTACTACTGCGCTTGCGTATAATAACTTGTCGCTTCTGAACGACCGTGCCCTTGCAGCTTATTTTTTTGATTGATTATGCTAGAGAATTTATAAAAAGAATAAAAAATTATAAAGAGAATCGTATAAAAACATAGGTCTCAAAATCAATGTAAAGTGCTCTAAGCTGAAATTGAAAGTACAAAAATATACAACAAATCGCTAATAATCGCCATTTCGAATAGTAATTTTTTTGTCTAAAAGTTAATTTTTTAAAAGTATTTACAACCTGGTTTTTATTTTATCTTAATGAAGACTTCGAATAGAACATGAGAATTCATTCACGTTTAAATTATCACGCCAATTTGCTTTAACTACTTTGGTTGTCTAGAATATCTTTTAAAATTTTTATGGAAGTTGAAAAATTCTTTCATTGATTATAAACCAAAATTAACTTTAAGACAATTAAAGTTGTTTCTAAGAAAATTATATATATTTAAAACTATTAACTTTCCTTAATTATTTCAAGTTAAACCCCCGTGAAAAATTATTTTAATTATGTCTGTCGTAAAAAAAGGAATGTTTCAACAAAGTTTTACTGTTTCTTCCAATGATATTACCAATGATGTCTAACTTCACAAAAATTCCGTGAGAAAATGCTTTTAAAAGTTTTTAATGCCGGTAGCCATTTTATTTAAACTGACGATAATTCATTTTTGTTTTGCTTTGAAAAATCATTGCGTCATTTCAGGCTGGCAAAACTAACCTGGCTGGCAAAAAATTATCTTCACTGCGGAAACGCGAGCTATATATATCATTGCTTCATATTGGTTAATGAGTTAATGTGTATCATTGGTTTTATTATCCAGTTAATGTGTAAGAGGACCATATTTCATTAAAAAAAAGAAATCCTTCATCAAGGGTTGAAAAATTTAAAATTTAAGGTTAAGGTGGTATACCCCTCAGAAATATCAAATTTTTCAAAAAAATTTTTGTTGTTTTATTTAATCTAAAATTTATCATAGAATCATATTCTGAAAACCATTTTTTAAAATTCAGTATGTAACTTGAGGAAAACAAACTTTACTAAACCTTACTTTTTAAAGCGCCCTTGACAACCTCCATAGCAACGGTTAAATTTTTACTTGGCCAAGAAATTCTCCCCAAATATAACTTTTGATACTGAGAAAAAGCTTGTTGAAATGAGTTTATAATTTATTTCTATTTTCCATTAATCAAAACATCTGTAAGATTAAAAGCAATAACTGGATTTCTCATAAATTTCTTCCAGAAGTTTCTTTAAAACGAATTGCCATCTTAAAAGTTATATATATATCTAGGTATCTGTTTATGTTTATATAATTTAAACCTTATACTTTTAATGGGTAGAGAACGTGTGAAATTTGCTACTCAATACAAAAAGAAAAAAAGATTTCATGGAAATCAATATACTTTAAATAAAAAAAATTCAGCAAATACTAGTCTTCTACTAACAGATTCACAGAGCTCAATAAATGTATCTAATTCGAAGGTAAACCCTATTAATACTTTTGCAAGTTCTAATAAAAAAAACATATGTGGATACAGAATTATTGATAGCACTTTATTAGCCATTGTTGTTCAGTTGTTATGTTGTCCAGAATGTAAAACTTGTCGACTTAATTTAGCTGAAAATGCAAAAAAAAAATTTGGACTTTCCAGCTCATTGATTATATTTTGTAAATGTGGATTCAATCATGAATTTTTTACATCCAAGAAGTGTGGTTCTGGAAGTTGTAGAGCCTTTGATATTAACCAAAGGTCAGTTTATGCAATGCGTTCATGTGGACAAGGCCATACTGGCCTTAAAAGATTCTGTTATCTTATGGATCTTCCACCGCCAATGACTAAAAACACTTACATTAAAATTGTTCGAAAAATTGCTATTGAAGTTGAAGCAATTGCAGTAGAAACCATGTCTGATGCTGCACTTGAAATTATAAAAGCATCCCAACATACTACTGATGAATTCAATTTAATAAATACCAGTGTTTCTTGTGATGGTACTTGGCAACGTCGAGGTTTTTCCTCATACAACGGTGTTTATACTGCAATATCAATGATTACAGGAAAAGTTTTGGATTGTGAAGTATTATCCAAATATTGCAAACAATGTTTTTTAATTCTAAAGAAAAAAAATACAGACCCTGATGCATATAAAATGCTAAAAAATACTCATTTTTGTAACCTCAACTATACTGGCCCATCCACCGGTATGGAGGTCGCTGGAGCAAAATCAATTTTTGAACGATCTATTGAAAAATATAAACTTCGCTATACTGAATTTTGTGGTGACGGAGATAGTAAGGCATTTTCATCTGTTGAAAGAGTGTATGGTGATACAATAGTTTCAAAATTAGAATGTGTTGGTCATATGCAAAAAAGAGTTGGCACACGATTAAGAAAATTGAAAAAGGAAAGGTGTCTAGGTGGTAAAGGAAGACTTACTGATGCAACAATTGACAGATTGCAAAACTATTATGGAATTGCAGTAAGAACCAAAAATCAGTCTGTTCATGAAATGCGCAGTGCTATACTTGCTTCATTGTTTCATGTTGCTTCCTCAAAAGAAAATAATTATCACACCTATTGTCCAAACGGTGAAAAAAGTTGGTGCCAGCACAATGTTGATCGAAAACATCCCAATCAACCTTCTCTCTATAAACCTGGCCCTGGTTTGCCACGTGATATTATTGAGTTACTAAAGCCAATTTATAAAGAACTTAGCTCTAATGAATTACTTGCAAAATGTATGCATGGAAAAACTCAGAACCAAAATGAGAGTCTTAACATGATGATATGGGAAAGAGTACCGAAAACTAAATTCTGTTCATTGTTACATTTGAAATTTGCAACATATGATGCTATTGCAAACTTTAATATTGGAAGAAAAGCATCAGTGATGACTTATGAAAAACTCAATATGATTCCAGGAACATTTATGATAGATGGCTGCAATAAAGAAAATAAAATACGCTTGTATCAATCGTCATACAAAAATAAATCCGATGTTAAGTTGCGTAGAAAAACAATCAGGGGCAATAAAAAGAACAAAAATGATAAGGAAAAGCAAAAACAAGGAACTCTTTATGCTGCTGGTAGCTTTTAAACATTTTGCTTTAAAATTTACAGACATTGTTTATTTTAAAAATATTTTTCTGCATTTTTTTCTCTTTTTTAATTTTTAAAGTGTTTTTTTGCTAACTTCTATTTTTCAATCTCCCGTCACAGTTATTTGATTTTCTAGTAATCAGTTTTTAATCAAATTTTCAGCAATGATGTGTTTTTATATGATGTATGCAATCTGCCAAAAGTTAATTATAAAACATTTCAGGGTTTGAGATATTGCTGTTTCAGCACTAAAAATTGGCTAATTAAAAAATCTTCATAATCCGTGTAGTGCTACATGGAAACTAATAGTCAGATTTAAAAACTTTTGGCAGATTGCATAGATCAAACTGTTTTTTATCATTGGGCCAAGTTTTACTTTGAATACTCTATTAGAATCTGAGATATTTTTGACAGTGCGACGTGCATATTTTCCTATATCCGCCATTTTAGGTGATTGTCATGACAACATAACCACCTGTAATTTTATAAATCGATTTCATTTAATAAGATCTTTCATAGGCTTAATTTTAATTTTGAGTATAAGATTTCACTTCCAAGATAATTTTGAAGGGGGTATACCACCTTAAACAAGTTAAAGCAGGGTGTAAAAGGTTTTAGTTTTACCAGGACTACTTAGCATTGTTAAAAACAATTTTCAATTTCCATTTAAATGGCCCATATAATCCTAAGTCAAGAGGTCGATCTGTGCAGTGTGGTTAGTATGTCTCTCTGGAAAATATTATTTTAGCTTTAGTTAAAACAAAGATAAACAATTTTGAGAATAAGAGTTACATTTATACTTGGTACAGTGTGGTACGGTAAAATACATTTTTTATGTGTTAAAAAAAATAATTTTACCATACCGCAGTGTATCAAGTATATATGAAATCTACAACACAGAGATTAAAAATTCTGAAACAATGCTTCCCGATTTCAATGTACCCTCACCCTTTACGAATGAGTGCTTAAAAAATAAATATTTTTTCATGTAACTAAAAACTTTTCACTTCTTTTTTTTTTTTTTTGTGTTTTAGGTTTAAACTTTGAAAAATTCAAAGTTTTAACAAGTTAAAACATTTATAAACACTCAAAAAAGTATCGTGTTCACCATACATAATTAAACGTGAAAAAAATCAACAGTAGCAAAATAAACAAAAGGTAAGTTTAAAGGTAACAAATTTTTAAGACCGAACTATATTTTCTATGGGAGAAGTGGTTACAAACTAAATTTGGTATTTGCATAATCAATGTTGAAATTGATTTAAAACGGCTGAATATTTGTCTGTGTACTAATACTCAACCTGTACCAACTCTCTACCTTATTGTTTTGTTTCAACCTTCCAACAAATTGTGCAGAATTTCTATTTGATTTAAATTTATTTTTCAAAAATAACAAACTTTGTATGAATGTAAACTTATCATGCAAGAAACGTTTGTTGTTTAAAACGCATAAAGAGTTAGTTTAGAGCATTTGGATAAACTTCAAAAAATTCGATTTATCTTAAAAACTTTGATAAATAGAAATGCTCAATGCAAACAAATTGTAAACATTTTTTTTAGAAAAAATTACAAATATTGTTAACAATAAGTACTTTTAACAAAAATTAATAATAGTAATGCTAATAATAATAATGCTAATATTAATAATAGCATTAATAATGATAAAGTTCTTTAACAACCAGTTATAAAAAAACAAACAAAGGAAATTAAATTATGGTTTCAACACAGATTTTTTCATTAATTTATCTTAGAAAAAAAAAACATTTCTATTTTTCTATTACCTACGCATTTTTCTGCCTACTCTCTGTATCAGCAATTGTTGAATACATTTTTAAAAGATCGATAAAATCAATAAACGAACGTTCGAAAAGATGGTATCTCAAACGGGAATTTCAAATTGGGCTTAAATCAATTTTACAGCCACTTCCAAAGTTCGAAATAAACATAATAAGTTCGAAATAAACATAATAAATTCGAAATAAATTTAATTAGATCGTTTAGCTGTTGGCTTTCCTACGCCAACATTTCTTAAACATTTTTACATTTCGCGCGTGTAACGTTTAGTAAATTGCTGAACTTATAACGTTCAATTATAAAACCGTAAAAGTATTTGATTATAAATATTGCACAATCTTAGAAGAACAACTTTTTTGTTAATTCATAATAAAATTTCATGAACTAAAAATACTTTACACCATATTACTAATGCTTTTTTTTCTGTTTATCAAGTTTAAAAACGAGACCTTTATAATTTTTAATTGTTGCTCTAACAATCATGTATATAAAAAAATAATAATAAAAAAAGTTTTTTAATTTTAAAGAACTTGACCAGGGCCAAAAGGTTTTCGAGTATTTCTCTCGGCATCTTCCTTATCTTGTGTCGCATTCAATTGCATTTTCTCTTAATTGTCAATCTCAAGAAGCCAACAAAAAGCAGAAAAGGTTTTGCTATCATAAAACACAAATCTAAAAAGTTAACTATGATACATAGTTTGCTCAAAAAAAAGAAAGGTTTTTTCTTAAGATTAGCAGAAGTTGTTGCTTCTGATTAAATCTCCGCAGTTGGCGATTGCAACTGGCGTCTAACAAAGTTGATCATTTATTCATAAGTCACTTTGAAATCTTTAATTGCGAGGTAGCTTCATGTTTTAAACATAAATGCGTGCAACACTTTTCAATTTTTTGTTTCAAAAAGCTTATCAATGATATGCAATGCAATATGCGTAATAGAAGCAACGCAAGCAGTTAACAAAAAATGCATAAAAATGTGCTCAAATGTTCAAAGAGCTTACTTATAAGTGTTTAAAACGAATTTAAACATAAATTATTTTCTCTTGTAGACGTGAATGTTTTATGTAACCTTTGATGTTCAGAATATTACACGTAGATTAGCCAGTGCAAATCTTGGCTTGTTGATAAAGCTCAAGATTTGTACGTAGATAAAGATTTCAAGCCATTTTTATTACACACATATAAATATATATATATATATATATATATATATATATATATATATATATATATATATATATATATATATGTATGTATATATTTATATGTGTGTAATAAAAATGGATTATTTCTTCATCTTCACTTGTGTATCGATGTTTGCTGTTGATCATGCTTCTTTATTTACAAAAGATATCTTCTTCATCTAAAAAGACGTCGCAGTTTAATAATTGACAGGGAAATAGAGCACAGATTACAATTAATCTTAAAAAATTTTTTATAAAAGATTACTTTTATTCTCATTATGCGTAGCAATCAAACTCTCCTTATCTTGAATCTTTAACTGGCAATTATCAATAGATTAAATAATGCACATTAATTATTTAAAAAAATATATATGAATTTTTAAAACTTTAAGCATAAATAATTAGCGAAAATAGAAGAGAAAATAGAGTGCCGACTATGATTTATTTACGGTTACCTCAACATGTGAGCTAATAGGATTTCTTTCATAATTTGTTTTCAACATTTCGCTAAAAACTTCTTCCTTTGATTGCTTTTCTTCTTTATATTTTCCAATGTCTTTTCTTCGATCCGATTACAAATATATTATTCCAAAGAAATTATCCTTTCAAGGTTCTTAAACAGTGGCAGTTAGTGCGTAGTCTAGAGAATTAACTAAATTGGTAACGGCAGAGGAAACAGCCGCAATAACCGCAACCATTAAAACTACATCAACAGCGTTAGCAGCATCAACTATAATTATTTTTAAATTGAAAATGAAATTTTAAATAAAGCATTCTGTTTTAAATAATAACAAACTTGTATGAGAGTTCAAGGAGACCATTTCTTTTATGGACCTTTTTTTTTAAAAAAGAATTTTTTTTGTTATTCCCTAGAAGCAATCTAAGAAACACATCTAAGAAACACATCTAAGAAACAACATCTAAGAAACAACATCTAAGAAACACATCTAAGAAACACATCTAAGAAACACATCTAAGAAACACATCTAAGAAACACATCTAGGCCCATAAGCTTTAACGTTTTTTTTCTATTAGGGGGTTGTTTGAGTTATAATCTTTCCTTATAAAAATGGATAATATATTAGAAAATAGAAGAAATGCAATATACAAAATTAGGAAATCCAATTCTGAAAAAGTAACTCGAACAATTATTTTTCTAGTGTTTGATGGCGGTATTTACTTGTAATTTTTGAGAGTTTTTTTCGTGTTGAAATAAAAAATAATACTGGGTCCGCGATCGAATTCCAAAATGCCAAAGTTAACAGAAAATATTCTATTTCTTTTATGCGGCTCGAATTAGAAAATAAACCCGTCATCTTGAATATACTGTATGTTGCTATTGGAAACCAACACAATACGAATGCAATTACAGATCTCAAGGCAATTTGGAAAATTTGTTTCTCGTATCGATTCGAACCGTTATTTTGTCTTTTTCGATCAATTTTTATGTTAAGTTTGATTTTTAAAAATGTTTGGTTTGCAGAGACCAAATATTCAATACCGTTTGATTCTTGTATAGTTGTTGTTGTTTCTGCGTACTGAGAAACTCTTCGTGAATTATTTTCTGTAAAACTCGATTCGTTTTGTAAACCTTTTTCGCTATCGTGGTCAGCGTTTTGATAGGGCTCACCAAAGTCAGCAAGTGGATACGTGTCAATCATTTTAGTTTCAGCACGATGACGAGATTCAGATAACTTTGAATTTTGAAGAGCTAACTTCTTGATGATTGTAAAATAAGATACAAAAAAGAAAACAACGGAGGGATAAACAATCATTGGGAAAATAATAACTTCATACCGATTGAAACTTACACCCTTTAAGGAATATTTCATCGAGTAATAAAACAACGAGACAACAACGATCGATACCACCCATGTTGCTATACAAATTTTTTTAACGTGTTTTTTTACTAAATGTGCTTGGAAAGGTTTTTGAATTGCAAAGAGACGAAAAAATGTCATGCAAGTCAGATTGGAAACCGAAGCAAATAGAGACAAACGTAAAAAATAAAAATGGAGTAAATCAATAAAAGTTGAATTGGCTCCCGTTGCGTACAGGACTTTAATAACGCCAATGCTTAGTCCTACCAAAAAGTCTGAAGTTGCTAAATTTAGAAGAAACGAAGACACTGTCGGAAACCCGTTTCTTCTCCTCGTCCTTATAATGTAAATAATTTCTGCACCGTTTAGTATCATAATGGCTACAGCATTGAAAGGGCTCATGTAAACATTCATAAATCTTAAGACAGTCATCTTGTTCTTTCTCTTTTAAGTATTGCAATATCTACGGTTGCGAGCTTTCCAGCAGTTCAAACCCTTTGGCAGATGTTTTTTTTTCCTTCCAAGCTAGCGTTTTATTTGCAAAGGATCTTTACATACGTTTTATATGACGTGATGAAGAAAAAACAAAACCTTTTTTATTGTTTCAGACGTTTCATGTAAAAATTTAAACGATTACAAGTTCTCTTTTGTACTATAACTGCATCTGTATTTCATAAATATTTTCATTTCAACAAACTGATAATTGAATGAACTGATATTGAACTGATAGCCGAACAACCAGATAATCGAACAAATTGATAGTTGACGAACTTTTAAGTACTCAATTAAGCCAAACATTTGTTTAGGTTCTTTCTTTTCCAAGCCTAGTTATAATTTTATTAACTAGTTTAAAGCACTTTTTAATTTAAAGTTGTTTTTATCTATTTTTTTTTTTTTTTGCCAAAAAGACGAAGTAGATGAGTGAAAGAGTAAATTTGTTATGTATGGCGAAACGCATGCGCACAGCAATAAAATGGAGTTAATTTACCTAAGCTAAAATAATATTTTGAAGAAAATTTGTTACCCTCATGCTAAATGTTGTAAATGTTATGACGAGATTATAACTATGTAAACAATTTTTCGCTAACTCTGTGGGTTTCTATTTTAAAAACTATTTTACAACCTTCATTATCAATTCTATATCATTAGAAATGTTGATGAAAATAACGCCGAGCCAATCGAGGACATTCTAATTTAGTAGAATGAACTAAATTATATCCCTAATGCTTAGTGTTTACGTGTGTGTGTGAGAGAGAGAGAAAGAGAGATACATACATACACACACATACTTACATAAAATCGAAAGATAATTGAGGCGCAGCGGAGATAAGTGATCTATATGGGAAAAAAATTTTCTTTAAAAGTGGTCAAACCAGCTTTTTTTTCTAATAACAAGAGTGATCAGCTTTAGGGGGCTTATAGCAAAAATGTCCAGAAATGTTTTTTTGCAATCCCTTTTGAGTTCTCCTTCACTATCAAGAACTTTTAAACTGATAATTGATTGCCTTCTGATGTCGTTTGTGTCATAATTTCAATGTCAACACCTTGCGGCGGGTAGGATTTGCATCAGTTCCATTAAAAAGCTTTCCTGTTCATTGATTCCCAACTTGTAAAAGCCATTGAATAGCCTTTTTTTTTTCATGTGAAAAACAACAGGGCAACTAAACATCAGGGGAACTAAACTTACACTTACAGATGACCAAAAGTTAAAAAAAAAAAAGAAAAAAAAGAAAACCTAAAAATTAACGAGGTTACCAATCAAATAGGTAAAAAAATTTTATTACAAAACTTACGAAAAAGGAATGATTCATAGCGTGTCTGTAGGTGGTATTTTTTAAATATCTTTTTGTTTGTTTTGCTGGTCTTGCACCCATCTCCGCTTATTCTTTTTTCAATTTCTATTTTCCTCTTGCGTTTGTTTTTTAAATGTTCATTTAGTTTAAAAGCAGATTCATCCACGATTGCAAATAAACCACAAAGCGAACGTGAAATATGAATAATAACTTGAATGATAAGAATAATGTTTAATTGTATCAACGAATTGAATGGACTTGATCAATTAGAGAAAATGACATACATGGACATACAGATGGCTCCATCTATTGATGTTTTTTTTTCGATAAAAAGATAGTTTCTGAAGTTAGATCTCATTGCATTCTAATGGCATGGACACTTAGATCATTTTGGTGTAAAAAAAAAAAAAAATTTAAAGGCTTCAATCAATTTTATAACTTTAAAAGTTTTAAATTAACACAATGGTTAATGCAACAGATTTTTACCTATTCGAACTACATGTAAGCAACCTAAGACGATGAATATATTAGAGAACTAGTGTTGAGTAGTAAAGCTCTTGTTGAAGTACAAATTGAGAAACTTCAAAGTAAAACCCTTAGTACACATCGACATAGACATTCTTTAAAGCTACGAGTGAAGAATGTCACATCTGAGCGTAAGGTTTTGAAATATACTGCTTGTTTAAGTGAGATATGTACTTTGATGAAACACTTCAGTGTTGATTTCTTGAACTTTTTTTTGGGCTTACTTTGAGAAGAAGGAGACTTAGAGAATGATAAGAAAAACCAATTGACAAAAGGTTGAGAAAACTTAAAAGTTCTTCAATTGAAGAAGAGATGAAAGTGTCCTAATACATGGTTTAGCGAGAAAAAAATACAAAAGCACTCCTTGTTACAATATGTCGAGGGATGTAGTTTAACGGGAGATCTTAAAAAAACATCTGATCGATAGATCTATTTTTAATTTATTAACATGTTTGTCGCTTCTCTAAAAGAACGGTTTGAATGAGAATATCCACACAATTTATGCTGTCATAGAAGGGAACAATTATTATACAATTAATGATGAAAATAGGTTCAAATGACAGAGGAAGACAGAGGAAGTGTCGGTACTTTTGGCTGCTTAAACGTTAATGGAGTAGTTTGTGTAATATCAATACAGCCGAATCAACTCCTACACCTACATAGAGACACGGCTGAATCTCAAGGTTCCATCAAAAAGACATACTGATTGATCGTAAAGAATGGTGGAAGTCTCTACAGTATATGGTTTCTGCTTTCACAATTCGCATAGTCAAAACTTGGATAGAAAAAAATGATCAACAGATTTGAATCCAACCATATCTATTTGGGCTTTGACATCTTTAACAATTTTTGGCGGACAAAAAATTAGACAAGATCCGAATAGGTTCCATAAGTAGTTTATAATATGAAATAGGTTGGATCTGGGGAAACATTCCAACCAAAATTTGCACAACTCTGTTTAATCAATTTAAAAGTCTTGCATAGCATGGAAACTAGTAAAAGTCTTTTTTGTTTTTTGTTTAAATGGGTAGTTAGCCCTTTCGAGCTCTCCACCCTTGGTAAAAAATCGAAGAAAGAAACGCAGTAATGTATATCAGTATATACAAATAACGGAGATTTGAGGAATGCATCAAATACCTCACACAATCAATATTCAGTGTGCATACCTTAATATACAGTGATTAAATGTAGTATGTGTTTTTTCCGTAATTATTGCCTAATTATTATTATTATTGTAATGAGAATAATATAGGTGAAATCAAAATGAAGTGAAAATACTAATAAAATGAATATACTAATTAAATAGAATATGGTTTACAATAGTTGTATTGCGTGAACTGGAAGCAATTACAAAGAGAGATGGAGTTTACAAACAAGTTTGATAAGTTTTTGATATTACTCCTAGTTAATGTGATGAGCAAGTTCTGAAAGAGTGCAAGGGCATGAAATCACGAAAAGAAGATGTAGTTTTTTTGCTAGATCAAAAGGGACCAAGAGCGCAAGTAATTACTAAGCTCAAGGTAATATAAAAGATTTTAAAATGAAAAGGGAATAGAAGAAGAAAAGAGATATGAAGAGGCCCCCTCCCCCCTAAAAAATAAAGAAGAAGAAAACGGATAAGATAAACTGCATTTATACTAATGACGATTTTGAACTCGTTGATATAAATGGAAAAAAATGAAGATTTTGTAATTTCTGAAAAGCTCTGAGAAATCAATAAAGCTTTATTTTTTATAAATTTGACATGCAACCAATTAAAAGACCTACTGTGAACAACGTTTAAACGGTGTCTTGGTTCCGTTTATCAATATCGTTACGTATTTTGACCAAACTTTTGGTAAGCGCTCTACCTAATTATATATGGAGTAAAATCAGAGGTTGTAAGTTTGTGGTTTAATCGAGATTAATCATAAAAACAAAAAAAACACACGCTACGAAATTCCTAGAATAATACTAAGCAATTCCGGGAAAAGTTCAAAAAGCTTTACATTTTACATTTTTTCTTTAATAAATTTAGGGCCTGTTTATATGGACAAGGGCTAGCCCGTTTGCCGAGCTAGTCTGGAAAACGAGCCAGTTTTAAAATTGCATTTATATGAATTTTCGCCAAAAAAATAAAAAGTTATATCGAGGTCAGCCTGGCTTTTTCTAGCAGGGCTGGCCTCTTTATCGGTAAAATAATAACTTTAAAGATGGCGGCTAGCGACAAAAAAAAAACACATTGCATTTTAACAATATGTTTAACTGGTAATATAACACAAATAATGCTTCTTAAAAGCCTAATTGTCTTATATGAGCTTTACAAATTTAAATTTGATAATTTTTTAAATATTATTCTTTTACGAAAACGATCACAATCACTTCAAAAGATGAAACAAGCAAGAGAGAGGTGCCTTAAAAGAAAAAATCGTAGTTGCTGGTTTAAAACTGGCAGAACTGATTTATGGTGACATAATATAATAACTGGTGTAGCTCCCATCGATGAATGTAAAACAAATTTTAGCCTTTCACGTTTCTTTTCATGAATTTGGTTTCAGATTAATCCCTTATTTATCTCCTGACCCTTTTTCGCCGAACTCTAGAGCTCTATCAGCAGATAAAAAAGTAGCTATTACTTTATATTACTTAAAAGATACTGGATCTTTGGTAAATTATGAAAGCAAAACAACTAAAATTTTAAGTACACGGAAGTTGTCAGTTTTATTATTAAATTTATTATTTTACGCGGAAGCTTTCAATTTAAAAAATGTAAGAGTTTGTACGCATGCGTACAAATTTATATAAGAAATTAACCAGCCCCACAGTGGAAAATAAAGGTGTGTTTCGGACCAAAAATCGATAACTTTTTTGTTACTAAAAATAGAGATTTGAAATTTTGCACAAATGTAAAGTAGTATATGACGCTTCTTGAGAAATACTTTTTATAAGAATTTTTTGTAATACAATATTAAAAATAAATAAATAAAAATCAAAAACTTCAAAATTGGCAGTTTGTTAATTTACACTTTAACACAATGCTTTACAAATGTATGAAAATACCTTAAAATTATTAAAAACTACGAAAAATACATAAAGTGCTTACCTACTAATTATAGAAATATTTAAAACAGTTTCTTAATAACAATTTTTAAATAGTTGTTTTTATAAAATAATGTATAGGTATATTAAGGTGGTACCAGGGTAAAGGTAACTTTTTAACAAGAAATTGAAAACTATTAATAGACTTTAGCTCTTTTCTATTAATGAACAAAAAAAATATATAAAACAGTAGCCAAAAAAAAAAAATTAGTGATGACGTCATTAATTATGTGCATAATTAGTGTTATGTTACCCCCAAAACTGTTTATTCTTTCATCTAATATAACTAACTCAAAAAGAGTCAAAACTGCTTGAAAATTTGAACATGAATTCTTCAATGTATTAAGAATGTTTTCTAAAAGCAGAATTTTTTAAAACGTTTTTAATTTTACCAGGTTGACATTCGAACTTTAAGATATAAATATAAGGGAAGTTTGGGACCAAAGCATGATAAAAATGGGTTTTAAATAAAAAATAACAAAAATTTGCTTCATAGACAACATTCGTAATATGTTCATCTTTAAACCTGCAAAATTTCAGCCTATTATCTATTTTCTATGAAAACTTATTTTTTCTGAAAAATTGAGATTTAGCGAGAAAAAAAGCGTTTCTAAGGTCGTTGTTCAATATGCGTTTTTGCAAAACACATAGTGAAATAGGTAGATTTAAGAATTCAAAACATTAATTTTGGTATTTTTCAAAATTTTATCAAAAACAGCCGTTTTTTACCCTGGTACCACCTTAAAGGTACTATATCATAACTACATAGGGACTTTCAGTTCCTGAAATCAGTTCGTTGACTTTCAAAAGCTGCAGAGTATCTTCATCAAGTTCTTGCACATTTCACGCAAAGAGTTTATTTGGCTCTTTACTTCATCTACAATGACTTTAGTTTTCTTAGAAGTCTCTTTGCAAAATTCTATGCATATAGGTCGACAAAAACGAACATATGAAGTTGCCGGATTTTGCCAAACAACTGCGCCAGTTACTTTATCAATTAGTTTGATAGGCGCCAAAGAACTAGTAAACAAATTTGCATCAGAAATAAGTTCAGATTCCTCTGGAAGTTTCTACTTGTATTGGCTTTGGCCAGAGGAACCATCACAGCCCCATTTACTATATGAAAGTAAATGCTTGAATTCAATACTGTACACGGAATCTATGGTCAAAATTCTAGCTACAGTGTGATCCAATAAATCTTGCAGTTCCAGAATTTTCGGATGTGTGTTCGTAATTTCTATTGCAGAAGATGGTGGATAGCAGGTCTGTTTAATTTCTTGAATTTTACAATATGGTGGGAATATGGAACAGTTTCGTTCATTTGTCATCTTCCTCATGTACAAATACTGTGCTTTTGTTAAATCTAAATTAATAAACATGCTGAGTGCTTTTTCATTCGTTAGCATATTTTTCTGGCTTGCGTTTTCCATAAAACTCGATATTAATTTTTTTTTTGTCTTTATCAGCAATCCTTAATGATTCCACAAGTTTTGCTTCTGCTTCTTCTCCTATTAAACGCAACACCTGAAGATATGTATTAAAGATATGTTCAAATCCATATTCCTTAAGTAACATGGTATTTTTTCTTTTTTTGCTGGATTCTGACGAATCTCCATAAGACACGCACGGCCTTCCGCGTTTTTCAAAAGAAGTAGATGGCGTGGAGTCGGTAATTGCCTCTTCTGAGTTAGGTAAAGATACACAATATCCAACCAATTACTGTTCTTAGATAAAAAAGCTTCCTTTTTCCGTGACGCCAGTATCCATCGTTTATTAAAAGACTGAATAATGTGCCTTTAAATATCACTAATGATGAAACACAAGTTGTCCCCAGAAAATTGATAATTTTCTTTTAAAATTGTTGACAGTGCTTCAACTGTCTTTCCTCCATCAATATAGGAAAGCAATAATTTACATTTCAAACACTTAAAAGTTGTCATTTTAACAAGTCACAAAAGTAACTTAAGTAAGATTCAATAGTCAAACGAGTCGGTTTAATTTCCACTGTGAATTTGTTATACTGATATAAATGTTTCAACTCTTTATATATTGGCAGTGTACATTCACCACAAAATGAGTGCAAAAATACAAGAATGCTATGGTATCAATAAAAAATTGATAATAAGTTAAAAAACATATACCAAGCTATTGTTATAAATGAACAAAATTTGAAACCACGATAAAAAGAGGTTTTCTGTTTTTTTACTTTTATCACTCTTTTCTCGATAATTTCGGAAACCGCACGTTTCTGCAACTCATTCTTATACATGTTTTTAATAAACACCTAGGCTACAATACTACATTAAATGTAAAGCGTGGGGAAGCGTGGGTAACTACTAAAAGTCTCAGTGAACTTGAAGAATATTATTTTTTTTCATATATTTTATTGTTCAAATAATTACTCCTAAACTGAACCATATAAGTAAAAATGTAAAATTTTCTTAAAATTTCCATAACATGAGCTTTTCAAAAATATATAATACTTTATACTTATTCCTAGAAAGTTTTTTAGAAAATTAACTTTTAAAGTGATGAAGCGAACAGGTTTGAAATGAACATCCGTAAAAGTAATAAACAGTAGGGCTTCAAATCTTTTATTTTTACATAAAATTATATGAAATTCCTGCATTATAGTAATGATTGACTATTAAACTAATAAATAAAATTGAAATATAATGACAGTAGCGACATTAGTAAAAAACATTTATGATATGCTGTTGCTCTACAATTTTCCACTGTGAGCCCGTTTGCCGAGATCTCGGCAAAAAACAGTGAGATCTCGCTATCCGGGCTAGCTCGTTTATTCATATAAACGCCAAATAAAATTAGGTTAAAATATTGATACGTTGATATCTCGGTAAACGGGCTGGCTCGTTTGCCGAGCTAGCCCGCTTTCCATATAAACAGGCCCTTAGTGTGATTCAAAGGGAAGAAACATGCAGCAAATGTACAAGCTGTTTTAACAATAAAAATCAACGTTTGATTTTCGTGTGTTGAATCAAGAACAGATTTCTGTCAGCCTTTCAAAATAAATTGAATTTTCTGAAATTTATCAAGATGAAAAATTTCCTGAAATTTATTAAAATGGAAAATGTATTTGGTGTGATAAGCTCATATTCATTCATATTTTGTTGTTTTTGAAAAATAATTTTTAACAGATTTAAATTAAAATTCTGAGCTATCGTATGAAGGATTGAAAGAAAATAACATAAAGTATTTAATGTATAGCAAATTTTTTTCTGGAATCTTACAACTTCGTCTAAATATATAAAATACTTTAAATTTCGATTTATCTCCAATGACTGATATAGGAGTTAGTATTAAAGTCGTTACTAACGGAAAAACAAATACGCCGATGCTTGCAATTATGATAATACACTATTCAATGGATTACGATAACAATACACCAGTCGATGCGAAAAATTCACTTGAAAATTAGAGCTAGTGAAACTACGATAAATTCTTTACTCATTAACTTCTTAGAAATTAGAGAAAAAACAACCGGAATTTTCATCTCACAATTTATAACTTCTTTTTAACTTGTGTTATCAGCACGCATCGAATTCTTTTTTCAATTTTCTACGTATTATAGAACGTGCAAAAAGGATCAAAAACCGAAAGAATTTGTGCATAGTAACATGCATACTCAAAATTATTTCTGAATAATACAGTCTAAGACAAGTTATTTCAAACGAATTGAAGAAAATATATTAAACTATTCCGTATTACGTTTCTGTAACGAAACAATTTACAGAAGATTCTTAATGAGATCATCCAAAATAAATACCTTTTTTCAGATAAAAATTCAACCAGAAAGGTGAGTGTATTCTCTGAACAGCAAATTTCTTAATTAAACGTTAAGGAAAAAAGGGCCGTTTTACGCACACACATATATAATGACATAATTAAAATGGCCTTTTTTTTTCTCCATCAGATGATAAGGTACTTAAGTATATGTATGTTTATAACGGAGATTATCGTTGATCTTATCAATAAATTACTTACAAACCAAAAAAAAAAAAAACTTAAAAAAGCATTCACACAAAAACAGAACAAAACAAAACAAAACAAAATACTTTAAGCATTAAAAAAATCACCAAAAAAATATATATAACATATCATTTAGTACATGTTTGTAACCTTGGGCTAAGGAATTTATAAACTCATTTCGATAAATAGTAGAGCTCTATACCACATTCGATCCTCTTTTATATACAAACAAACGAGGATACTAAAAATTTACAAGCTCTGTATGGGTCTTTGAAAAGGAGAATTCTTAGTCAGATTCTAAACTTTTTAATTAAAAAGCGAGTCGCACACCCATCGTTATTATTTGCATTTATGATAATATTTTTCATAAATGCGTCAGACTCTTTTTAATAATTAAATTAAAAAAAAAAAAAAGAATTTGAAAACTAGGTACGCTATATGAGTAAAAATTTGAAAGAGCTAAAAAATAAACACTAAAAAAATATAAAAACCGTAGAAAGATCGACTTTCTACATATATGAAGAAGCACACAGTGAGTATGCCTCTATGCAAGTTAACGCTTGCCTTATTGAAATGCTACCACTTGTACGAAAACGGATATTTTCGAAACCCGCCTTAGTGGTATGTTTACTGAAAAGCATCAAAAATATAATACTTCCTCAGAACTTTGCCGTTTATGATTGGTACTGTCATCTGCATTATTAGAAAGTTCACTTCCCAATTGTTTGTTAAGAGCGTTATAAGCTTCGAGTAATTGTTGATACTGTATTTTTTTCTCGTCAATTTGCTTATTAAGTCTATCGTTATTACGTTTAAATTCGCGCGTTAGTTTCAAGTACTTTTCGTTCTCATTACGTAATTGACGATCGGAGTCTTTTTGCTGCTGAATTAACTTTTCTTCTAATTGTTTACGCTCTTCGACTAACTTTACATTTTCTAACCTTGCCTCTTGAAGATCCAAACGCATTCTTAAATGAAAAAAAAGTAATTAAAAAAAAAGGCATTGTGTAAACTCTTTTCAATATACAATAGTTTTGAACTAACGAAGTCTGAAAGTAAACAAAGTAAGGTTTGTAACATTAAAACTTATATATAGATCATATGCTTCATATGCATCAGACGCTGATCTTTAATATATAAACACAACAACAAATTTAAGAAATCTATTACTTACTTGGCAACTTCTAAATCTTGTCTGTTTGTTACTTCCTTTAAAAGTATATATATATAAAAAATAATTCTGCTTTCAGTAAGTACATAGCACCCTTTAAAAATAATCAAGGATGAATAATAAAGCTGATATATCATTGAAAATAGAATAAGAAAACTCACAACTAATGAACTTAAGTGATCCTTTAGTGATTGAAACAAAGTAACCTAAATGCAACAGAAATTTACGGAGTCAACAAACAATAAAGTAACATGCATACATACTTCAATGCGCACAGTAAACCTACACAAGGCAATCAGTAACATGAACCATTAAGATGCAACAAATAATTCTTAAAACTGTACCTGAGACAATGCTGAAGTTACGGTCGATAGGCTTGACATTGATGCAGATGAGGCTACTGAAGTTAAATCTTCTGTAGAACCCATCATTTTTGCACCACGACCCAAAGCTGACAAAAGTTGACTTTGTCGCCTAGGTTTAGATTCTTCAACCATTGAGGTTATAGATCGATTAATAGGCTTCATTGATGATATACGGTTAACATTATTAGAGATAGAAGGCGGCTTAGTACGCTGTTCTGTAGCATTAAAAGTATCAGCTCGTGTTATGGATGCAGCATGATTACCAGAAGTGATAGAGGCTGTGTTATTTATTGGAGAAGGTGACGGACTAGTAATTGTTAGATCAACTGAGTAGGAGCAAATGATTGAAGCAAGTGCATTCACTTAAAAGAAAGATTCCATCAGACAAACTTTAGAGCAAGACAAGTTGTAAAAATAAATGTTTCTTCATTTTAAGCTTTTAAAAAAAATTAATATTTTAATAACAATTACACTCATGGTTATAACTAACCTTCTGAAAGACAGTTTTCTAAAGTTTCTCTAAAAACGAAAATAGAAATGTCAAATATATACTGTATAAAAATATAATATGTTGCTGTCAAGATCTATTAGAGGAAAAGGGGAAAAAACAATTTTAATTCTTTCAATTACTATGAAGGACTCTGTTATGTTTTAAATATTCATACTTTTTAAAATTTTTATCAGAATACATAAAGAAAAAAAAAAACAACAAAGACCTGGCATTCTCAATATCTGCACGTTTAATAGATGTACATGGTGGCCCCTACAAATTAATAGATAAAGCATCACCTTACACTTAATGTCAAATAAAATTCATTTTATATGAAACAAGTAAAAATACAAATACATAACAACCTTTATCAATCCAGACTCATCCATATTTTCTAAAAGCTCCTAGATAAAAAGTAATATCGGTAATAGTATACTTAAACAAAAAAAAAACAAATTAAATGAATAAAATATAAATGAACAATGAACAATGTTACTAATCACCCTCATATCATTGACAAGTTTATTTTTTTCTGTAAAAATCTTTACTACTTTTTCCTCTGCCATCTGAAGTTGTTCTAAATAAAATGAACTTAGTTTATCAAATTCAACTAGGTAAGATTAAATTTACACATTAAAATCACTTTTGTATTTACCTGCAATTTCTTTCAACTTCTCCATCCTCTCAGCTTCTTCTTTCTTGTTTTCTTCTTCATCTGTTGTGTTGTCTTAATAAAAAATATGAAAGTCTTTGAAGTGTTCAACAATAAATAATATAAAAAAACTGATCAAATCTAAAAAGTAATATTTAATACTTAGATTTATAAAGTGTTTTGGGATTATAAAGAAATTAGCAAAATATTTTTTTTCTTTAAAATATCAAGTACTTTAATTATGCAAAACTGGTTGCTAATTGAAAACAAATATTTCACAGAAAATAGCAGTCTCAGTGTAATGTTTTTTTTGTAATATAAAAATAGCTATGCTTTTTAGGAAAACCTCTGAAGCATTTCTTTTATTTAAGAACAACTATAGTTTTATCTCTTGAATTTTACTGTTTTAAAGCGAGTAAATAAAATAAATCAATCTTTATTTAAAAATAAATATTAATTCTAATACATTAACATAGAGATACAAAATGTTTTAAGGAAATTTATTCTGGCAGACATCTAGTAAAACTTCATACTTTTATTTTGGTAGCCTCCATAAGCTTATGCACAGCATTAAAATCATAACTATTTGATATTTTTTTCCATGAATTTATGATAATGACTTGAAGTCACTTAGGTCAGAACACAGGTCCATTATCATGGGAACTAATGAGAGGTAAAAGATGTTTTTTAAGAAATCTATAACCTATATTTGAATGGTAAAAATGGATTCACAAATATCAGTTGCTAATTTTTTTGTGTGCAAATAGCTTGCCTAATCTATCAAGGTTACTTTATGAAACTTATATTTAGTGTATTTAAGCTTTGTACTTCTCTATACTTGGGAGTGAAATAGACAGTCCCAGGAATTTGTTGATGATCATACTTGATGTAAGTTTCATTATCTTCAATAATACAAAGTTTTTGGAAATAAAAATGCTGTAAAACTTTCTGCAGAGGGCTTCTGCACTTTTTCTTGAGTTTTATAACAGTTTGGCACATTTTGTGATTTGAAAGAATGAAGGCTATATTTATGTCAAACTTCTACAACAAGACTATGAGAAAATCCTTATCTTTTTGCAAATTCTATAAGTGAGAGCCCTAGGTTAATCTTGAAGCTATCAACAAATTTTCTAAAAAGTTTTTTTTTTTTTGTCTTGAAAACCCTCTTTTTTTCCACCACCAAAATTTGCATTTGATTTTGTGTGAGAAAAACAATAACACAACTGCATTTATTATTTCACCTTTTTTTTTGCTTTTGTAACAATTGATTAATTATTTGAATACAGGCAAGAAGCTGGATATTTGAAGAAAAGAAATATCATTATTGACAATTTTGCATCTTTTTGTGTTTTTTTTTCTCTTCATAAATTCAGATTTTTTAAATAAAATTCTGACATGATGGAAAAAGTCTGTGATTTTTGTAAAATTTTTTGTACATATTTAAAACTAAAGCCAAATATCATATAGAAGCCAGTAAACAAACTAAGAGTAATTTTCCAAATGATTTTTGAAAATTGTTCTTAGTTTTTTTGTTGGTATTATAAACTTAATAAATAAACAATAAAGATAATTTAACTTGCCACCCTCATCAGGACAATCTCTAATATAGCTTTGAAGTTTTGGCATAAACCTGTAAAAATAAAAAAAAACATAGGTTTAAACAAACTTCCTTTGAAAATTTGATATATTGTTACTTAATAAGAAAACACAACCCACTCTTTTTTATCTTTATAACTGTCGCAGACAACTTCATACATTTGAGCACCATCTTTACCATTACTCACCAAAAACAAAGCTTTATTGTCTACAGAAATTTTTAAGATAATTTTTATGCTGATGTCAGCATTGGTGGTATAAAAAAAGTAATTTATAAACATTTATTTGAAAAATTTAAATAAGACTGCAAATATAAACTTTAAAGTATTAAAAGCAAAAGTGAGCTCAAAAACAAAATAAATTATTTATGAAAAGGTACCTGTAGCCACTTCTCGCACCATAACACTTTTTAATAATAAAACCGGAGGCTAAAAAATTGTACTAACTTAATATTAAGAGATTTTTAAAATATGCCAAAATAAAATTAATGCTCATAAATGTTTTTTAAACAACTTAAGCAACAGTTATTATTATTGTAGATTTTATTGCTGTTTCAAATAAAGTTTAAAATACCTTATTATCAACAGATAAAAGTTGAAACTTCCCGCCATTATCTGTTAAAAAAATCAACTTGTCTGCTAAAACAACCATTCTAGTTTCTAAAAGAAGAAAAATCTCAATTTAATAAAAACTTCAAATACAAACCAGTATAAAACATTATCATTACCATGATTATAACCATGATAAGAACAATTGAATGTAAATATTATTATTTTAGTACAATACGATGATAACTGTCATCATATTGTGTATTGTATCATAGTAATTGTCATCATATTGTGATTACAATGCTGTAAGAATTAAAAATCTAAGATGTGAGTTCTAACCTAAGATTCTAATGGTGCATTATACAAACAAGCTAAACAATTTGAACATTGACTTTAATGCCACATAAAAAAGTGCTTCTGTGCTGTTTTAATGAAGCACTAATTTATCAATTAAATTAAAATCAAATTGGTATATTACAAATTTTGAGATAAAGAATCCAGTGACATTACTTAAAATATTCCAAAATAAACAGAAACCTTTGGTATTTAAAGAACTTAACATAATTATCTGTGGTTAAATACAAAAAATGACTTCTTAGAAAAAAGAACCTCATAAAAATTATTGCAGAATGGTCTCTTTATATTACATAATAGTGTAAATTAGATTTTAGAATTTAGATAAATTTAATTTAACATATGTAATAATTTTATATGTAAAAATTACATATATAATTGTGAAAACTATAACTTTTATTAATTTTCATTATTTAAATTTATTAAAATAGCATTTCATTACTTCATTTTTTTAGATTAATTTTAGGTAATCAATAAAACAGCAATAAAGTGAAATTATTAAAATGGAATCTTGAATACATGAAGCTAAGAACAGTGAAATGCTGATTGAAGCTGTTTATGATCTAATTTCCAACAAAGGGGAATCTACTAAAAATAAAAACACTTCATCAAAAGTATCTTTAAAAGTAGGGACAGGAAAAAAGAAAATCCACACAAAAATGGAAGGAGTATCAAGTATTTATGGAGTTTTACATTGATGAACTTGGTGCCAGCCCATTCAACTCAATTAAGAACTTGACTGAGTCAGAACTAGAGATTAATCAAAAGTAAAACTGAATTTATACTGTCTATATTGAATTGGAGTGTTCCAGAGTTGTCTCTAGGGTCTTAAAACTAGGTTTAACAATAGATAGTGAAAAAACTTATGGCCTTTTTAATAAAGCAAACCATTAGGAACCTAACATTATGAATTTAAATTGATTTTGCTTTAAAAAATTTTTAAAAAAACTTTTTTTTTCAAATTTTACAAAGATTTAATATTTATTTACTTGATAACTATTATCTAATGGCTTAACTTTTACACCAAAACTAGTGTTTTTTATAAAATTGATAATTTAATAAACCTAGTTTTAAACTTTTAAACCATTTAAATTTAAAACGATAAATTAAAATAAAAGTGGATTTCAAACTTTTTGGAAAAAAAACTGGTTAAATTTATCATTTTAAATTTAAATCTTAAAAAATATTGTAAGGTTGTAATTTAGGAAAAAGAAAATTTTGACTATCACCTTCATTGATATATTTGAATTTACAGAACACACTCACCATAATTTTTACTTTTGCCTTTTAATAGACATTTCTTATCGTGCATGAGACGACTGCGCTTTGTGAACAACTTTGTTGCTTTGTAAATAGACTTCACATTGTTGGCACCACTTTTTATTTCAACAACACTTCTCTTGTCAATACTTTTCTTCAACACATCTAAAACCTATAAAATAATCTTCAAATAAATAATTTATACATAGAATAATATTTAAGTAAAACAATCTTTGAATAGAGCTTTAAGAAGCCCATTATTGTTCCAACAACCCCAGGAATTAAACCCAATTAAAAAGAAAAGTTGACCTTTTGTTGTTCATATGATTCTACACTATCATCAACAGCAACAAGGAACTCCTAATAGAAAAAATAAGAACCATTCTAAAGACTTTGAAATTAAGAAAATTAGCACTTTATTTAATAGTTTTTTCCAAGAAAATTCAAAAAGACTTACTTTAACTAAATTAAGAGCTGTTTTTAAGGTGTCGTAACCAGGTTTTGATTCTAAACATAAAAAAATTCATTAAAACAACTATTTTGTTTAAATATTTAACTTAAAACAACCTTTAAAAAATTTACTATTTAAACTAAATACTTTTGTTAAACTTTCTATTCCTAAATGAATAGAAAATTTAACAAAGGTCCTTACATTTCATTTAGAAAAAGAAAAAAAGATGAAAATGAATGCATATTTACCTTTAGTGGCTTTCATGATTGCTTCGATGAGTAAAGGATACTTTGTTATTCGTATTGTGACATATGTGATACATTCAGGTACAGATAATCTGCGTGTCCTCTTATTCAACATGCAACTCTATGAGGAAAAAAAAAAAATTATATATATAATCTATAAATAGTTTATTAAAAAAGACAAAAAGTCACTTTACCATAAAAAGAAATAATATTCAATGACTTACAGAAAAAATAGACTTTTAAAATTGTAAACCCATTATATATTCTAAAAATGTAAAGTGGTTTTATACTTTTAAATATCAAACTCACTCTCATATAACCAGCAAACTGTCTGTCATTTTTTAGGATTTCTTTATATGCTGATAATGCTTCAGAGTGATGACTGCAAAAGTAGCCATAAGTATTTTTTAACATTTCACCATTCTCACCACCAAACTTTAAAACAAAACACAGTAAGAAATTATATATATTGCATATATCTTAAAGTTGGGAAAATATTATAAACACAAAAGTTTATTAAACAAATTTTCTTGTTTGGGTAATTTTAAAATGCTAGATGCTTCAAGTTATCATGAAGAATTTTTCATAAAATCAAAGACTTACTAAGTCAACAAGTATATCCCCTATATGCTCAATGCAGTAATTTGGGCTGCTTTGTTGTCGCTCCTTTAATTTGTTTAAGAAACTACCTAAAACAATAATTTAATGAATAACTTTAATGGAAAAAGAAAAGCAACATTATTAAAATTTTATAACAGAGTAATATTAATAAGCTATTTTTTAAAATCTCTACATAGAAAAATATTCAATTATTTAACATAGTTGAATGACAAATATGCAAGTAAAAATTTTACCATTTAACTCAATAAGTTCATTGAGACGAGGAAATATTGAATCAACAACTGCATGGTCCATCCCCAATACCTCTGTCATTCCATGAGCATATATCTATATCAAACATTTTTTAAACATTTGTTTGATCAGGAAAGTAATGAGACAAAAAATAACACAAGTGAGATTATAAAGCCCAAAAACATACCTTCCTCATAATGTAAAGAACACGAACATAAACAGCTTCTGTTTGAATCAATTCTAAATCAATAAACCAATACATAACCATAACAAAAATCAACAAACCAATTATGTCACACAAATTCCTTTAATTAAAACTGATTTACTTAAGTAAACTTAAGTTAAAAAAAAAAAAACACTAATAATAGTAATAACAATAACAATAATAATAACAACAACATCAACAACAATAACAATAATAAAAAAAATAAGTAAATAAAACTAAAATATACAGACTACATAACTGTCAAAGTGTAAATAAGAAATCACCAAAAATTACCATATATAACATCTTGGCGCTTAATATCTTTGGCTTGCATTTTACGCTGTACTTTTTTATCCACAAGCTCACTCCAAGTTTCAGGTTCATCTTTAGCATCCAAATCAGAGTCATACTAATAAAATCATACTTTTTAATTGTATAATCTTTTGAGAAAAAAAAAATGAAAGCATTGGAATACCTCAAAAAAATAACTTAAATTATTTTTCATCAACTAATATAATGATACTCATTAAAATAAATAAACTAAACTCACTGCATTTTCTTGACAGGTAGCTAAAAAAGAAACATCTTTATTAAAAAAAAAAAAGCACACAGTAAAAAATTACAAAAAATTAACACAGCAAGAAATTTTACTTGTTATAAAACTGTTTAAAAAGATAATATTAACACTAACGTGTATTATAATCTGTGTCATCTGCAATATTTGAAAGAGATTCAAGTGAAGATTTGGAGTTGCTTAAATTTCTATTAAAAGAAAAAGTTGGAAAAAATTTTTTAACTATTTTTTCTCATAATTTACTATTTTCAAAAACTTCAAAAAAAAATCCATTTAACAATAACTCTACAAGTGCATGTTTGGTATGAACTCTACAAGCTTATATTTAGTAAAACAGTCTCAGCCATTTTCTGAGTTCTTAATCCATTAGATTTTACTCAAATAATTCTAGACTAACAAACCCAAACAAATTTTAAAACATCGTTTAGAATAAATAAAACAATCCTATGCTTAAAACAATACTATTTGCACCTAATATTTACTTAATCATTTTCAACAAATATTTACAAATTTTTAATGATCCATGAAACATCCTATCAACACATAATTATAGTATAACTGCATCCATGTTTAATAAAATAATAATAAGTATTTGTTATCTTGAGCATAAATGTGTAAGTAAAAACAGCCAGAACAAACAACAAAAAAAACTTAATGTACTTTAACTCATTCATTTAATTTTTATTTAACATTTGTTTTTTTTTTAAAAAAAAAAAATAAAAATAAATAAATAAAAAAAATAAAAAAAGCACTAATAAAAATCGAATACAAAAAATATAACAACTTGAAAACTAAACTAGTAGTTTTCAAGTTGTTATATTTTTAACTTAAGATTTTGACTTAAATATTTTTGCTTGCTTCATTTTGTGAGATTCTTCAAGTTAAAAAATTACAAAAGTTGTTAATATAAATTCATCTTCAATGACAGATGAAGAAAGAGAAAATCAAAAACTATTTTTTTACAATGACACTTACAATGAAATACGTCGAATCTTCTTTTTATTAGCTAAAGCAGCAATATTGAATGGTTCCAAACCAAAAATTGCACTTCGAGTGCGCCTCATTAAAGGCCTCTCTGGTGGACTGTTTATATTAACACTAAAAGTCCTCATTAGTTGTGGTCTCTCCTCAATAACCTGCATTCTTGGAGTGTAATAAGAACTCTCCAAAACATGGTGACAGGGAAAATTTTTTTGCAACAACATTTCCTTATCTATGTTAGATACTCATAAATATTCTGTTTGTTAAAAGGTAACATGAAAGGTTATAAGACTTTTAACTACAACTTAATACACATGACTGTAATGATATTTATGACTGAAATGACCACAAAAATCCTTACAGCTCTTAAAAACTACATAGTCACTAATAACTTTTTCCTCTTTGCTTTTTTTTCTTCTTTCTTCAATTATCATTTGCAAACAAAACAAAACAAAACAAAAAAAAAAACTATTTGGAGTACTTAAAAATAAAAACTTTCCCATAACAATTAAATTAAAGACATGGAAAACATAACAAACCATCACCAGCAAAAACACTTACTGAAGTTTATCAACATCAGTAACAGAAAGTGTTTCAAAACCTTCCTTAAATCATACCAAAGTCAGCACTGCAGGGGTAAAGCTAACAACAGTTAACAAATGCTCAAACTTGAGCTTACAAAAATAAAGTTTTGATAAATTAAAGACAACATCAATACTCTATATGTAAAAAAGATTAACTACTAATATAAACTCAATTTAAACTTGTAGCTAGTTCATTGGGTTATGTGCATAGATAAGATGGTGGATGATGTGATAATTTAAATTACAAAACTGAAACCAACAGTTTTATTGATATTTATTAACAATAAATTACTTTTAGGTTTAAGGAAAAATCAAGGATTTGATTGTAAATTGATAAACTTTCTTACAATCAATAAATATATATTTTGAGTTACATAAATGTTAAAAACACAGTTCATTACAAACAGTGATTCACTAATAAAATGAAATATCCTAAATATGATGATTTAAATCTGATGTAAGAATTAATGTAACAGGTTTTTCAAAAATTAAGTTTTTTACTATTTTTTACAGGTTGATTATAAAAATAAGATCAATAAAACATTAAGATCAGAATAATATAGTTTAAACAGCAATAAGTATTACTGACTTAAAATAAAAGCTAATAGCAAAAGCTTTCTTTTGCAGTCTGAAAAAACAGCTTTTTATCAGTTTTAATATAATCTAAGTAATAATAGAGCTTATGAAGCTTTTCAAATGTATTGCTATTTGAAAGTAATAATAATAATTACTTAATAAATTTATTCTTAAACAAAGTTTTCTGTAAAGTAGTTCAATAGTAGTTCAATAAAATATAAAATCACCCATATTGAATACCCATCAGAATAACAAATCCAATATGTAAGACTATACCATATACAACTATTTAGTTTATATCATTTCTATTGTCAATTAAATAGATATCATTAAACTGATGACAAGCTCATAAAAAGAATTACTTACTGTGATTGGTCTAATAAGATACAGGGAACTTCAGAGCTACTTTCAATGTTTACATCAACTTCTGATTCAACAGAGCTACTTCTAAAGCATCAAGATAAAACAATATCTTAGTTATCTTTTAATTGGTGTTTGAATGTCTTGCTGCCATGAGTTAAAAGATGAATTATAAAACTCTTTATTTATTGATACTTATCTAATGTTTTTAAGATTTTATTTTCTTTGGAAATTTTTACTTTTAGTTTGAAGCAAAGGTTATCTAAGTATAAGAAAAACTTATTTTTCTAAAATCTAATTTTATCATAGAAAAAGATAATCATTTAAATAGCAAGATTTTACAGAATTTTTAATGAAGTTAATTATTGGTTTTGCAAAAAAGAGATAAGTTTACTTTTGCTGAATTACAGGAGATTTCCTATCAGATGATCGGAGTTTATTTGTGCCATCTTTGGAATTCCCTATATTCCTTATGAACATTGCTTTGTGATTCTCTGCATTCGTTTTCGAGTCTATGGTAACCTACACCAATAATATTCATTTAGTAATTTTATAAAGCTGCATAAACCTTTACTTTACAGATATAAAAATTTTTGACAAACTATATTTTCTGTACAGAATATCACTACCTATCTAATTTATATTTTTAATATCTAATTTAAAGTTTCTAAGCATACATTAAAGAGCAGTGTATGTACATACAGATTACAAAAAGTTTAATCTATTTAACAACATGAACTAAAACAAAATAAGCTCTCTTTTATTTGTAATGAACAACCTGACATTTTGTATTCAAGTAATTACACATCAAATCAACCAGCCCAAACACTTTATGACTCAGAATTTCTTTAAATTTTGTCTGTCATTCTATTATTTTTCATTGGTTTATTTCATGATTATGAAATTCTTAACAAATCTAATCAAAACCACAAAAATTATGAAACTATGCATTTAGATGATTTAACTACACTTAAACTGTCTAAAACTAAATGTAAAGTAATCCAAAATCAAAGAGTATCATTTTTTATATTGAAAATTTTGGAAAACTGACAGCTCATAACACCCTGCTTTATTTCTTATACTATTTGTTCTTAAGCAATCTAGTTATACATCAAGTAGCATTTTTTAAAAAATATGCTATGAAACACTTAAAAAAAAAAAACATTTATCAAAAGTTAGCTATTCTGATTGAAAGAATTGTATATTTTGAAATGTACTACCCTAGCTACATATAGAGCCAGGGTATATATATAAATTTAATGTTAAGTATTAACTTTAACATTGCCAATCTTAAAAGCCAACAGCAAATGTCATCTTAACATGTAGGCATTAATATCTGAAATAAAACTTAGAAAGAATATTGCATTTGTAATGAAAAAATTGTTAAACTCAGCCATTAGTTTACAAGCAGATCATTTAACAATAGAGGCATTCCAGACTTTTTGAATTTTCTCTCAAAACTAATTAAAGTTAGAGGTTTGTTTATCTTGTAAAGCCACCCCAATATCAAACCATGTTCTCAATTGGGTTCAGACTGGTTCTTTGGGGTGGCCATTCTAGAATACTTATCTTATTTTTCAAGCCAAGATTTTACAGATCTTGTAAAATGCTTTATGCCATTGCTTTGCATTAAAATCCAACTAATAAGTAGATTATTATCAATATATGGCTCCATTACATTTTGTAATATATCTTTTTATTTGATCTAAACTTCCATAAATTTTAAGCAGTGGACTGATACCATGCGGGGATATAGCTTCCAGATTAAGTTTGGCTTCATTCTTCCATAAAACATTTTGCCATAAGGAAATGTTTGTATCGAGGAACTTTTTTTGCAAAACTTAATTGCTTTAGTCAACTTTATTTTGAAACAAGGATTTTTTTTTTTGCTATCCAGCCTCAAAGGCTTCTTGTAAATGACAACAAATGGTTGGAGCTGACACAACTACGTGATAATGTTCTTTAACTTTCATTTTTATTTCATTATAAGTTAAAAAAAAGATCTTTTTAGACATTTTAACAATATGGCAATCCTATTGGTTTAAGTTTTTCTTGGTGGCAGCTTATAAATTTTATCAATGGTATTGTATTTTTCAATATGTTTACGATAGTTTTGAGTCAATTTACAAGAACACCTCAATTGATACATAATTTGAGAAATATTAAATCTGTCAAAACTGGCTGTCAGAGACCATGATTTTTTGGCTAAAGAAAATCTGGCCTCTTTGTTTTATTTAACTCTCAGGGTGGGTATAAATTGAGAAAATACTGTGATATCAACATCTTAACATTGGCACCCTCAAGGCTGCCATTACCAAGTGGTGGGCTTAAATGGCAGTTAAAAAAAAAAAAAAGACTCTACTAAATGGGTATGACAAGTTATGTACAATCCCAAGAACCCATGCTTTTTATCAATTTACACCACTACCTATATGTATTCTGGCAATTAAAAGATTAAGTCTGAAACAGATGATTTGGTATTTGAGCTTGATAAGAAAAAGATTGGTGGATTGGTAAAGTGAAAATGTAAATGATGAATGAAATTATATCTACACTATATTCTTGTACAGCATATTTTTGAAACAGCATCTACTAAAGCTACTTAAAAAAGGTTAAATTTTTTAAAAATTTTTTGCTTTTTGACAAATCAGTGCAAAAACTTACATAGATACATGTAAAAATTTGTAATTCCAAATACTGATGTAGCTTTTGTATACAAAATAATGCAAATCCGAATAAAAAATGAACTTTCCAGATTTTGAAGAAATAAATTTTTTACTGTTAAAAGGAAGAGCTTGAGTTTACAGCAGAATGGAACTTATTTTTCATATTCTCACAGAACTGACAACTGATAAAATTTAAAATTAGAATCAGTATTAAACAAAATGGAAACAAGCTTATAAACTAAAAGAAAATTTTATATCTGTAGAGTAAAAGGAGTTTAATCAAAAATATAAAAATCAGATGCATTAAACTGGCTCATTAATTAGCCAGTTTAATGTATCAGATTTATGCATTTTTGCTTTTGATAAAATGTATTGATAAAAAAAAGGTTCAAATTAGCTAATTTATTTTCAATGCCACTTGTATAACTGAGTTTTTAGTTGATCTCCCACAGGTTATATTTGCTGATTTTTTTATTAAGCTTTTTTCCTTGATTAATTAAAAAGGTTGTTTGTTGCTGTTATTGTAGCTATTATTTTATTAGAATTTTTAAAACAAGAGCAGGAATATATGCATAGTTCTAAGGGAAATTTCAATGGAGAATATACTGTTAGAAAATATCATAAAAGAAATGTAGGTAATTAGTTTTAATCATAATACTTTACATAATAAAAATAGCATAAAAGTTTTCTTACTGCTTTTTGATTATTTCGAAAAGAGTTGCCACGCTTTGTTAAGAAGCTACTTGAAGATTTAGCATCTGTCTTTGATATTGGAACTAAAACCAAAATTAAACTTGTTTTATCAATACTTCATTTTTCATTGTGTTATAGTTAAATATTAGGGGTATCCATAAGTAATCACATATTTATAGTGTGGAATATTTGTTTCAGGCTAGCTCAGAGTGTGAATGCATACAGACGTGTTTTACTACACAATGTAATATCTGTGACCTTGAATTTAGTGACTAAAGTGAATTTAAACATTTTTATTACTCTGGTGAAAAATGGTGGATGATTAACCAACTGAAGAACATTTACATCATTACATGCTGTTTCAATCAGGTAACAGTGCAACAGTTATAAAAAAAAATTTTGTAATGTGCATGGAGACGTATTGAAGGTCAAAAAGTGCCAAAATTAGTTTAGAAAATTTTCCAATTGTGATTTTGACTTGTTTGATGGCAATCAAAATAGGTACTCAGTAAGTTTGATGATGCTTTAAAAATATTGGTGGAAACAAATCTGAAACTGAGTATCCAGGAAATAGTAAACACTCTTCAAACCTCTAGGTCAATACTTCAAAAACATCTTCAAAAAATCAAGAAGGTTTACAGGGAGGGTATATGATTCCTACATCTATTGTCTGAGAAGAATAAAGATCAACAGTATACAATTTGCACATCTCTTTTGTGCAGACAAATGGAGTTGTTTTTACAAAGGATTGTTACTGGTGACAAGAAATGGGTGTTGTACAACACCAACAAGTACACCAAACAATGGCTTTCCCAAATCAACAAGCTATACCCACTCCTAAACCATCCCTTACTTTAAAGAAAGTGTTATTATGCATTTGGTGGGACTGTGGAGGCATAATCCATTTTGAACTATTGAAACAGGGAGAACAACTATGGCTGAATTGTATTGCCAACAATTGGATAGATTGTACAACCAATTGTTGGTAAAACAACCAGGTCTGGTCAACAGAAAAGGAGCAATATTGCAACAAGATAATGCCAAGCCACACGCAGCAAAATTAACCCTAGAAAAAAAAAGGCAGCTAAACTGGGAGGTCTTATCACATCCTCCATATTCACCAGACAGAGCACCACCGGATTTTCATTTATTCCATTCCATGGAACATTACCTGAAGAATAAAAATCTCAAAAATGTTGACGATGTTTGAACCTAGAAGAATATTTTTCTTCAAAAGAATCTAAATTTTACAAAAGGGGAATGGAAACTCTACCAACAAGATGACAAAAGGTCATTGATAATGATGGAAATTGTATAATTAATTAAAAATAAAATTAAAAGTAATTAAATTCTTTTTTTTTTTGTTGCCACTTAAATAATTGATTACTTGTGGGTACCCCTAACAATAGGCACATCATGAATTAAATCAGTTACATAATGCATGTAGACAAATATATACATACATACATAAGGTATGTGCAAAAATATATGCATGAGTGCATGTATCAAAATCTAATATAAACGTATTACAACTAAATGATTGCTACACTAATATTTTCAATTTTTCTAAATAATTAGTTCAGTAAAGCATAATAAGATATAAAAATTGTTGAATGATGCTGCTTTAGTAACCTGCTACCAAAAACCCTTGCTACAAAATCATCAACAGTTATTTGGCTGGTAGGATACCCACTGCCTCTAATTGAGCAGCAAGAGTACCTTACAGTATAGTTCTAGATTGTGCTTTTATAAGATGACAAAGCTTCAATAGTTGAGGCTTTCAATATTGGTGCAATAAAATATCCCTGTTATTAATTAGAGAAAATATTGTTAGCACTGCTACATCTCAGATTACTTGTTAAGAAACTGAACATATCTTAATTATTTGTGCCTCAAAATACAAATATATCTCGGGAAGGGTTAAAAATCAACTTCATAACAAAGAGGAATAAACATTTTAATCCAACTCATAAGTGAGAAAAAATGAATTTAAAAAAAGGCTTTAATCTCAACAAGCTACTAACATTTAAGGTGATCTTTTTTTTAAAATCAATTTGTAAATATGTGTAAAACAAGAAAATACACTCGGAAGATCTGTCCTCATATAGACTAAAGATCACTTCATTAAACTTTACTTATACCTTTGTATATATACTTTTTGATACCCTTGTATACCAGGGTATCACAGATACCAGGAGAATAAAAATTATTTACAACAGGTGATTATTGTGTAGCTGGATGGCAAAAGGTATTTTAAAACTGTTTGTATTCCATGACTAATACACAATATGTATTGACAGCTAAAAATGAATTTATCTAAATTATTATAAATTAAAGTTTTACAGTTCCCAAATAAGTATCAAATAAAGTATCAAATAAGATAATTTTGAAAGAAAAATCCAGCTATTTGTTTTAGTAATAAAAATTAAACTTATAATTTCAGAAAAGTTGAATTATTACCTAAGTTATTTTAGAAAATCTAAATCATTATCTAACATTCTTTTAAAAAATACATATTTTAAATTTAAATTAAATGCATTTGTATTAGTTAGAATAGTTAATCTACTATTTAATTAGGGTTAAGCCAACTCTAGAAGAGTTTTAAATTACTTTCTTCATTCTGAGTTTCATGCCAGCAGAGCACAACAATTATATCTATACACGAAATATGTATTACACTGCTAAAATTGCAAGCGAAATATAAATATACATATTGATTGCTTACAACACAGAGAAGGTTGTTTACACTGCTAAAATTGCAAGCGAAATATAAATATACATATTGATTGCTTACAACTACATAACTCATAATACTGAGAAAAATTGACTAAGAAAAACTCTTCTCAATAATTTATCTTCAAATCTTAATGTAGATAAAATATGTGCTCCAAACCAATTGGTATATAGTGTAGGACATATATATATATATATATATATATTTATTTATTATATGAACTTCAGTAAATACGAATTCTCTCAATACTAATTTTTTATTTTTTCAAAAAAATTTTCGCTAGATTATTGATACTAGCATCTTCAGCTTTAATTACAAATATTATTAAATTCAATTACAAACAAACATTAACGGTAATGTCACTTTTTAATGGCTTCTTTAAACTTCGCTTTAGTTGGGCTTCTTTAATATTTCGTAGGTATAAAAAATATTTCTTAGAAAAAATAAAAAATTAGTATTGAGAGAATTCGTATTTATTGAAGTTCATATAATAAATTTATTCAACTCTCATACAAGATGTCGTCATTTAAAATATATATATATATATATATATATATATATATATATATATATATATATATATATATATATATATAGACACACACACACAGACACACACACAGACTAATTGCTATTGATTATACACAGACATATACTTTAAAATAGCTTTGAGTGCTTTTGTGTGATGAAGTATTAAAAAATAACCAGTGGTAAATAAGTATTTTATGGAGAAAACATGTTTTGAGATGCTTTAACATATCATATTCAACTCTTATGAATTTTTCTAGCTACTTAAATAATACACACACCATGCATTTTTTGTAAAAATGCCTTTTTATCTATTTGTTTGTTTAAATACTTTGTGTGAAATTTTTTATAACAAGTTGACAATATTTATTATGATTAGAAAAACTAGATAACAAGCTACTAAGGTAAACCATATAGATTAACTAAGGAATGTATCAACAACAGAGTAAATCTTATTAGAACTATTCAACAAAGACATTTAGCTGGATAAATCTCCCTAAAAATATTATATTATGCGAGACTCAACTTTTTGTTCACATATGAAAATATCTGTGTTATTATTCCCATAGCTAAAGCTGATAAAAAGCTTTAGAGCTACATATAACTTCATTTTAATGACAATGTTTACTCTTGACTTAGAGGAGATATAATAAATTTTGGATTCTCTTTCTGATCAAATTCTTTTTAAAAAACTAAATATAACCAAGCGACTTGGGACCGTACTCTCAAATTTGTAGTAGCCATTACGACAAATCGGATTTCCCTATCTTTTCCCCCCTAATTAACTGAGTATTTCGCAGAATAAATTTAGTTAAAAAAATCATAACTAAAAATTCTTCTCTTTTCACTTTTAAAGATTTTATTAAAACAAACAAAATTTTTATTAAACGTATTAACATATTTCAAAATAATTTTCTTCACATACTATATCTTTACCATTGTGTTTAAAATAACGCGAACAATAAGTATTAAAGGTTATTTGGAGAGGTTTCGTGTTTTAATGCACTCCTCCTTTTAAAATAACGTTACTGACGTCACTATAATAAGTGGCTCTGCTAAAGTAACACGTGAAAACATGTCGCGTAATGATGGTTAAAGAATACAATTATCAAGATTAACTATAGTTGTCTTTTAAGCGTATTTAAGAGATATTCGCATAAGAATGTGTATAAGCATGCATGCATGCATGTATGTTTGTATGTATGTATGTATGTATGTATGTATGTATGTATGTATGTATGTATGTATGTATGTATGTATGTATGTATGTATGTATGTATGTATGTATGTATGTATGTAAGTATGCAATAAACATAAAAAACAAATACCGAAATTTAAAAGTAAGGTTAAATTTGTTCTATTTCTACAATAAGCATTTTTTTCGTCAGATAATTAACATTGCGCGTTAGCGTATAAGCTTTTCCGGCTTGCTTTTACTGCTGGCAACTGTTTTTTTCCTAAGCTTTAGGGTTTACAAAATTTTTAAAACGAGAGCGGTTGTCAGGTTTCTAAGTCAAGCCAAATAAATTTAGTTAGTGTTCTTAGGAACTGCAAATTTCACAGCTTTCATTTGATTAATAAAAAAAAAATTTAATATTTTTTTAAAAAATATATTGGAATGTTTGAGTTTATTATTTAAAGAAATGCAATTCTAAAAATGTTTTTTAAAAATTAATGCTTAAAAAAAAACCACGACATAATTGTTTCATTAGCAGCCAAAATGAATAAGGATTGCTGAAACTCCTAGACAACATGGGGATTTGTATTTTATGCAAAAAATACGTAATGTTCAACCTTTTCGTCACTAAAATCTTTTATTTTTTTTTTTAAAAAAGAATTTTTTGCAAACTTCTCGTTGTTTACTTTAGAGCGTGTGGAAACTTAATCGAGAACATCCTTATTTTCATTTAACGTCGTCAATGCAGCGGATGTTTACATGCTTTAAGAACTGGAAAGCTGTGTATTTAACTGAATTCATAAAGTAAAATAAGTGTGCTCGATAAGCTTTAATTTAATATTTCTTGCTAAACACATATTTCTTTCAGGAGAGATCAAGCTATTGTAAATGACGACAACAATTTATAAGCAAGGCTATTAAAATAACAATTTATAAGCGGAGCAAGTTATTTTTAAGCGGTATGAAAGCCAGGTACAGAGGTAAAAAGTAACCGAACTGTTACGGCCATATTAAAATAATCCGACAAAAAACGAGAAGCAATAAAAGCCTATATCTAAGAAAAAGACAACGTTTAGAAGATAAGAATGTCTAGGTAATATTTCTACATACTTTGTTTTTAAAGACAAAACTATATTATAAAGTGCAGTTAAAAATAACAAATGAAATTGAAAATGTTGGAAACAGAGAAATATGGGGCGAACAACTTTATTCGCAATTGTTCGTCCGTTTTTTGAGCAGAAAACACAATAAGCGATGCATTATTAAAAAGTAACTGAATGAAATCTTACGTACTTTTGATTTGGATTATGATTAGATTGATAATGCAAAGTTACAAATACAAAGTTACAAATAAAAACCTTACACGTGAAATACTTACTTTCTGATTTAAGAGGCAACTTCAAAACTTTTGTCTAAAATTAAAATGAAATGTGTCAACTTTTGAATTTTAAAAGAATTATTTTTTTAACATCTTTTAGTACACTGTCCTCCAAAACATATGCAACTTTTTTATAAATCGTATAAAACAGCATTTGTTGTTATTAGTTTACATTTTTTCTTAAAATAATTTTTTTCGTGATTTCATGATTGAATGAAACTTTATATAATTATTTTTCAAGTGAATTACCGTGGTGTGACCTAACAAAGTCCTATGCTTTAAGAAAGTCCTAATTTAAGAAATGACAAATTTCGTATATATAAAAGAAACATTTGCGGAAAAAAACTTTGTTGTTTTAACTAGATATCTAGTTAGATAAAATAACTAAATTTTTTTCTCTAAATGTTTATTTTATGTATACGAAATTTGTCATTTCTTAAATTAGGACTTTCTTAAAGCATAGGACTTTGTTACGTCACACCACGGTATGTAAACAAAAAAAAAAAAACTACATCAATTTTTAAGGAAAAAAAAAAAAGAAATTGTTGCTAAAAAAAATAATGAAACCAGTAACTTAAGTTATATCCTTTACTTTTTAGGATCATGGAACATCTTTTCGGCATAGATTCGATGAGGTTATTGATTTTTTCTTGTATCTTCTCATTCCACATGATTTCAATAGAATTACATAAGCTCACCGGCGTTTTTTTTGAAGGGTCTTTTGTATCTTAGAGAAAAATTCTGCTTGATGCCACAAATTTTAAAACTTGATGCCATAATAAAAAAAAGTTTTTAAAACTTGATGCCATAATAAAAAAAAGTTTTTAAAACTTGATACTATAAATCTTCAATCAGATTGAGTTCAGATGATTGAGCTGGCTACTTCATTACTTTAATTTGATTTGTTTCAAACTATTGTTAACGAGTTTAGACATGTAATTTGGGTCGTTGTCTTGTTAAAATGTCCGTAGAAGAAGCTTATTACTATCAGCATGAGGAACCATCTTTTCCTCAAGTATATCACAATAAACAAATCAATCCATATTGCCATTTATTCGATGGATAGGTTCGATAGATAACTCCACTAAAACCAGAAAAACAACCCCAAACCATTGCACCTTTTCCACCACCATGCTTGATCGTTACTCTTGTGTAGATAGGATCCAAACACTTACTTTAAGTCTACGTATCTTCATATTACTATTTGGACCTTTCAAATTGTACTTTGATTCATCGCTCCACGATATTCTTTTCCAATCAATAATAGTCCAGTGTCTATGAACATTTGCGAAATCAATTTTAGCTTTCCAATTATTTGGAGAAGTCCTGAAAGTTGTAACTGCCTGCAAACTGGACTAAAAGTTATAGTTTTTGAATGGTATCATTATCTCTGTCAAAAGGATTCTTTTTGACGTGACAATTTTTCTGTCGGTGAAACATCATGTTTTGCGTGTTTTTCTGCCCTTATGTTCTGTTTCTAAAAGACTACATCCATTAAATCGCTAGATTGTTTGACATGTAATTGATTTGTTAATGGATAACTTGGTGACAATTTAACTCCTTTCTTATATTCTTTGATGTTCTGAAAAATCTAAATTAAATTTGTTTCCTGCTATTACATAAGACCTATATTCAAAAAAATAGTAAGACGAAATTGTTAATATTACGACACATTTCTTAAACACACTGTTGCTCCACCTGAGCTCCATAATTTGATGGGAGTTGTGGATAAACTTTGTACTTTGCTTTTAAGTGTTTGGAAGCTTTTCAAAACTGTTTGAAGACACACTACATGTTAATAAAAGGGTACCATGGCCTAGGTTTAGATGGAAACAATTCCAATAGATTTACATTCCTGTTAGAAGCTTAAGAGAGGGATGTTACTTTACTGCAAAAATTGATATTTTACCAATAATTAACTATTTGAGTAAGTTTTGATTAAGAAAATCAGCAGTGTTTGGTTTAAAACTGGGTACAGATATTTCTTTTAAAACTGAAGAGTTTAAAAGTTTATTTTCTAGTCTTTAAATATATTTTAATGTCAGAATCTCCCCTTTATATTGAATTTTGTGATGAACAACTTCACCATATTGTTTTGCATAGTTACCTAAGCTAATATAACACAATAATATCAGTTAAGGTAATTATGGAGAACAATCTACTGAAGCTGTTTATCACAAATTTAAAAAAAACTTTATAAGAACCATATGACACAAAAGTTACAGAGAAAAGCTAAAATCTGCTTTAGTGAATTTTAGCTTAAATAAACAATAGCCTCAATATCATTTGTGTTATAAATTTATTTATGATTATTTTAATATGACTGTAAATAAAATAAATAATTGTAAATGAGTCATTTTGGCTACCATAATTGAATCGATTTTTGTTAAAAGGGCAGAAGTCAAATTTTTCATCAAAATGATTTTGATGTGGTTTTATATTGCTTGAAGATTGACACAATGATTTGTGTTAAAAGGGAGTCCCTAACTGTATCCATAATAACACAGTAAACTAGTAAACATCTTAGTTTCTCTTAAAGGGATGTAAGTCAATACTATGTAAACCATCGCAATGATTAGCTACTATAATAATTACTTTTTATGTTATGTTTGCTGTTTTTTGCCTTGAAATATTTTGAAACATTTACTAAATATGTTCAATATGTGTTACACTTATAAAACTACTATGAACCTTAAAAACTTGATTTATTATTTTCATTCAAACGGTTTACTTTATTCATCTTTAACTTTTTGCTAGAAGGGCAATTTTTTAGATTTTTTGCTTTTATTTACTTAAAAAGTTCAAAACTTTATCCATGTTATAAAATAACAACTTTTATTTTTAAATTAATTTTTTGAGGTTTTTTTTAAAAAAGTTTTTTAACATGAAGTTTTTTTATTTCTTGAAAAATGTGCATTTTGTGACTTACGTCCTATCAACCAAAAACTGATTCAATTTATCAAAATTTTGGAAGAAAAAAAGAAAAAAAATGATACATTTTAAATTTGAAAATAGACATATTTAGCACTTAGCTCAGATTTTTTCGACGACATAAATTTTGTTTATTAATGCATATGATTGATTAAATGTAAAAAAAGTCAAGAGAGGGGAGAGTTTCAAACTGGCAGTCAACTTGGAAAACAGAATACCACTTCTGATGATATGACACTAATAAAATGACAAAAATTAACACTTATCTGTTGTTTTTTGTTTGCACTTAGAAAAAAATAGTTTAAAATGTTGCTAATGTTTTTGAGAACAACATTTTTATATATAAGTAATATTATGTCAATTAAAGAATTTTTTTTTTAAGAATAATTCCTGTATTCACTAATTAAAATTGAAAAAATTGTATTTTTAACTTGATTGCTTATATTTTGGAAGACAGTATAAATCATATTAAATAACAATATTTAGATTTATTTTATAACAAATTTAAAAAATACAAAGAATATATAAACTCATAAATATAAAAAAGGTTTAGCAAACTTAAAAAAATTTTATAATTAGGTCCAGACACTGAAAATTACCTTAGGATCAGAATCTTTTCTATTTGCTTGTTTATTTTTTTTCTCCTTTTCCTTTTCCTTTTCCTTTTCCTTTTCTTTGTCTTTCTGAGCCTAAAAAGTTTAAGTTTAGAGTTACAAAAGCCATTTGTTATAAAACATAAATAAAAAGAGATCAGTTGTCAGTTAGATTCCTATTAACAAAAGGAGACAATTGACAGAAGACTGACAATACCTTTTTATCTTTTTCATTTTTTTTATTTGTAGGTATGATACCAAATCGCTTTTTTATTTTTTCATCACTTGATTTGCGCTAATATTAAATATATAATAAGTTTGAAATGTAGATATTTTTTCTTTCCTGAAAATTAATCTTTTTCTTTCATAATTCTGTTTCTTTTTTCAAATTCTCTGTAGATTCAGAAAAAAGTGATTTTCTTAAAAGTAAAATCTTATTTCATCAAATGGTTCAATAAGGTTTTAACTGCTTTTAAATATTTTTCATTTGTTTATCATTTGTATTAAATGTTTTTTATTTGACTAAGAAGTATTGTTCTAGCTTACCTCATGTGCAAAACGATTTACAATAGATACACTTGTTGCTTCATCTGTATCTTCATCATCTTCTTCACTCATCAATTTTAACCGAATACTGCTAAGTATTGAATTCATTTAATAAATGTTACTTGTTTTCAAAATAATCTTTCAAAACTCTAACATAATGAACTAAATTGGTTTTGAAAGACTATAGGACAAACAAACATTTCAGACAATTTTTACTATTTTTGAAAAGGAAATAAAGCTATTCGTAGAAAACTAAATGTGAGAGCAACATCTTAAAGGTAGAGTAGTGTTAGAATTAGTTTGAAAACTTTGATGCTTTGATAACTTTGATGTTAAAAATGTTAAATGCTCAGCAAGACCAGTTTTATGGATGATGACAAAGTGAAGAAAACAAATGGAATCTGATCTGATTATATCAAGGTCTTTATTTCATTTTTTGATGAACGAAACAACATGATAAATTCCTCTGAACACAACACAAGAAATTAATGTTGAGTGTTGAGAATCATTTAAAACTTGGATAAATAAGAAAAGGTATGTGGTACATATATTATATCACACAACTTTTGACCATTAATACATATATTAAGTCATGCAGTTTTTGACCATTTTTACACCAACTAATATCATCCAACTTTATAACTCACCCAATAAAAATTGGTCTTTTTGAACAACTGTGATAACTGCTAACATTTAGAACAACTTTTTTCAATTTTTTTAAAATTGTAAATAATTTGTAATTAATAGTAGTTAATTACAAAAACTCAATTATTTACAATTTAAAAAAAATAAATAACTACTAAAAAAGATGATAATAATAATAATAATAATAATAATAATAATAATAATAATAATAATAATAATAATAATAATAATAATAATAATAATAATAATAATAATAATAATAATAATAGTAATAATAATAATAACAAAATAGTAACAATAATAATAATAACAAAATAATAATAATAATAACAATAATATTAACAATAATAATAATAATAATAATAAAATAGTAATAATAATAATTATAATAATAAAATAATAATAATAATAATAATAATAGATTGTATCACCTGAGATAATACAATCAAAGTATTTAAAAGTAACATTTGTAAATAACTTGAGTTTTTATTAATGCATGACAATGAATTGATAAAACTCCAAATACTTTGGTACTACATGAGTTTAAAGAAATTCATCTAACAAAGCATACTAACACCTGCACAAATGAGATGTAAAGAAAATTAATCTATTTTTAAAATGCATGATAATAGGCTATCAAAAGTGTCTACAAAAACACAAACCAAAAAAGGATGTGGAACTAGCACAACATCAGTTCACTTTAAAACAATTCACCTTAAGGAAGATTATAAGTCTAGTTGATTTTTAATAAAATTGTTCATTTTGAACTTAAATAAATAATTAATAGGAATTGTATTGTGCCCAAATTGAATCACATGATACCGTAATAATGCAAAACCACATTCAAGCTTGATCACCTGACATAAATTGTGGAAACTTGAATATTGACACACTCACAATGTTAACCAGATCTGTGTTATACTACTATTTAATTTATTTTTTTTGAATTTATTTTATTTTGAAAAAAGAATAACCAAATAGCGTTACAAATGAAAATTTGTCATATTTTAGAAAAAAACCTAACCTTGAAGGTATATCTGTTGTTGAAACTCTACGACTTTCCCTACAGATAATTCACAGAATTACAAAAACAAGTAAACAAACATCATACTAAAAAGATATTTATATAATATATAATAACAAGAATATTTTAAAATATTTTTTCTCAACAAGAAAATTCAAACTTTTAATTGTATGAAAATAAAATAAATTAAAGTAGCATAAATACTTTATCTTAACAGGCTCTTTGATAATAGCATTTACAGATACACTTGATTGAGACTTTTTGAGGTCTTTATCATTTGAAATAAAGCTAATGAAGAATTTTTAATAAACTGATATTTTATAGAACTCAAATAATTGATATTTTCAGAAGTTTTTGTTTATGTAAAAAAAAAATCAAAACATGAGAATAAAAAAATTACCTTGAAGTTTTATTTGCTTTTGAAAAATCATATGCATGTTTATTTGCTGTAAACAGAGAGAAAATTCAATTATGTACATTTTTTATAACAAGAGAGTCTCTAAAGTTAAGTTCATATTTTCTTACCTTCCACCACATAACTATTGTCTTTATCATCAACAAGTGATGTCATTGATTTTGCTTTTTTAAATGACATCTTACTAAGCAGACTTGGTTTTTTTGCAAATTTAATATTAGAGTCATTCCCTTGATTGGAAGATGCTCCATACATATGTGCATCATTCAATGAGTAAGAGGAGGTGCTAAGAAAGCTTCCAACTACAGATGCACTCTTACTACTATCTGAACGCTGCCTGTAAGTTTGTAATTCAGCATCAGATGCAAGTGAACTTTCACTACCATTAGCGTTAAAGTTCAAACTGTTTTGACTTTCTTTATTTAGACTAGTATGACTATGATGCTCATTTAGATCATCTGTATTTGATTTGTTTATTAGTTGATCTAAACTGAGAACTCTAGTTACATTTTCTTTTTTGTCTAAGTTTGAATTTTGACTATATAGCTCTAAAAGACCTTCTCTTTCTACCATTCTGAGATTTTCAAAGCTATCAGATAGTGGCCTTTCATGTTTCATTTCCCCATGTTTGCGAAGGACTGCTACTCTTTTAGGTAGCTGATGAAGTATTTCTGCTGATGTATTACTATCATCTACAGATGAATGCATATGATTTCTATTTCGACGCTGAAGAGTAGTATCTTCATTAAGATCTTCCTCAGTTTCCTCTAAAACTGACTCAAGTTGTTTAAAATTCATTTCTTGCAGGTTGTTTACATCTTCCTCACTTTTTACTTCATAAAGGTTTTCACAGCTCCCTGATGACAATGAGTCTGAATCTGAAACTAAAACCTTCTCTGATGGCATTATTTCATTACTTTTTGTGATTGATTCAACATCAGACAGTTCCTCAGTTTTTAAATTTTTATTGGTTGCATCTTCAGTAGACACATTTTTATTTGTAACTTCTTCAACCGGACATGGAAATACTTCGATTTCTTCAAAAAGCGTAGGAACAACTTCAGCAACTTCTGTAATATCTGGTTGCTCAATAACACCTACTAAAACATTACTTAGTCGACGCTGAGAAGGTAAATGATTAGAAGCACCAATATCTTCATTTTGCCTTAACATTCTAGAATGATCTGTAGGTGAGCTAGCATTATCTAATATTAAAATAATAATTAAAAAAAAATTTTTATCAACTTTTTAAAAAATTAAAATCTATGTAAAAAAATTTGTAGCTGTACAAGAAATGTATTTACCAAAAACTCCACTATTGTGAACATCTTCATCTGAATCTGATATTACACCTTCTCCACTCTAAAAAAAGATCCAAAAAATAATCTTCCCATAAAAACATTACAGATAAAAACTTTTAAGCAAAATAGGTTCTCACTCACATATAAAAAAAGAGGTTCTCACTCACATATAAAAAAGAGGTTCTCACTCACATATAAAAAAGAGGCATGTTAGTATTAGTCAAATTCCTTAATTTTATTTAAAAACTAATACAAATGCAATTTACAGTAATCCATCATAAAAGGTTTTTTAGCTAATAATTACAGACTGAAAACATAAAGAAGATTCAGTGAAAATTTCAATTAATTCAGTGAAGCATTATTTCAATAAAACTGAAATGCTATTTCATTAAAACAAAACAGGAAAAACTTAACTGAAGCACTTAAGAATATACATTTAAAAATACACAGACTACAATAACAATAACAAACTAAATGAGAATGATATATCTTTTCTAAAAATAAAAACAAAATAGTACCATTTTAGACTTCATTATATACTTCATAAGAAAATCATCTTATTACAAGCTTGGAATTCTTATGTAAATATATGGAAAATATTTTTAAAGAAAACAAAGACTAATGAAAGCTAACTCAAAATAAATTGCTAAAAAAGGTTATTGTGTAATGTGTTTATGAACTTTTTATAATCAAAAAATCATTTGAAATATATAAATAGCTAAGTATCATTATTTGATTATTTGATCATCATAATAATCATTCAGCCATCTAATCATGAACATCATCACTGTAACTATAATAACCAGATTGATATATCACCATAAAATTGATCATTGAAAGTAAAAAAAAAAAAAACAAACATAAATGGCGAACCTCCTCTACAATTTCTTTATAACTCAAACTGCTTAGTCTTCGAATTTCAGCATTTATTTCTTGGAGCTTCATTAAGCTTTCAGCTAGAAAAATGTAAAGTTATACAAAAAAAAATGCATATCTTGTTTTCTCCTAAAAATATATACAGTAACTGCACACTAGATTATCAATATGAATAATAGTAAGTTAATATAAACAAATGCATTTAAAACTTTTTGTAAAATATCTTTATTTCAAAAAAAAAATAATTGATCACCAAACACATCATGGTTATTTAAGCAAACAAATTAATAACTTGTTTTAATGTGCATGCTACTAAAACTACTAAATAAGTTTTAATCTAACTTTTTTGTTTGTTTTATTTTATTACAAGCTTTGTATGACAATTGATAATATGTAAATGATATACATATTAAAATTGGCAATGAAGAAAAAAAAATTATAACCATGATCATGCTCATATTAATAATACCTTTTAAATTTATAGAAGTTAAAAAAAAAAAGTTATTTTTGAAGTATAAAGTAAAATATTTAAGTTTAAAAATTATAAAAACATTTTAATTCTAGAAAGTATTAAAAAACATTTTAATTCTAGAAAGTATTAAAAAACATTTCAATTCTAGAAACTATTAAAAAACATTTTAATTCTAGAAATTATTACAAAATATTTTAATTCTAGAAATTATTAAAAAACATTTTAATTCTAGAAATCATTAAAAACTATTTTAATTCTAGAAATTATCAGAACATTTTAATTCCATTATAAAAACCTCTTAATTCTAGAAATCATAAAAATTTATTACAACAAGCTCACCTAAAGGTGACCTATCATCAGAGTCATTAAACTTTTGCAAATGCTCTAAATGAAAATACAGGAAATAAACTCCATAAAACAATAGAATTTTAACTCTACACAAAATGGCTGCACCAAAAAAGTAAACATTAACAAGCCCTAGCATAACACATGCTATCATACCATTTGCATTAGCAGACAGCAAATCCAATTCTTTTAACAACATGAGACCTTTATCTAAAAAAATCATTCTGGGTAAGTCAAATTGCAGAAAAGTAAAATGAAAATTTTTAATGTGTTTACATAGAGAATACAGCATAAAAGATTTTTTAATATCTATTACTGCTGTAGAAATAATGGAACAAAATAATCAAAAAAGCCAAGTTATTACCACTGTAAAAAATCCTGTTACCCTGTTACTTTCTAGTTTAAAACTAAGCATTAAACAACCACATGAACGCTACATAACCAACAAAAATATATAACCAAAGGTATACAGGGCAAAATAAACTGCCTATGTGAAAATTAAATATTTAAAAAAGATTTTAACACAACATGTTTCAAGTTTTAATTAACATGACTGGAGTAAAATAGCAAATCAGACAACAAATAAATAACTGGCCACTAGATTAACGTTAGGTTTAAAATATGCCAATAAAAACCATTACTATAATCCTTTTCTTTTCTTTTTTTAAACTATCTAGAACTTTTTTCAATTTTTTAGTTGTGTTAAAAACTAAATGTTTTTTCAAAGAGGTAAATAATTAAAGATGACTGATCATTAAAAAGTACAATTTAAAAGCATAGGATTAAGCTGATGTCATTGCTCCTTTTACTAGACTGATGTCATCATTTAACTGTTTTCAGAAAGGGACAATCACCTACCTATATCAATATCTTTATTTTCAGGGATTTTATTAGTAATGGTTATAGTTCCAAGTTTGTGTCGTTTAATAACAGGTCTGCTTATGTTGAACTCAACTTTATCAATAGAATCTGCTTCACAGGGTTTTCTAAACATACAGAGAGATTAAAACACTTATAACACAATATTTATGAAAAAAATACAATCTCTCTTGGTTTAGTACTGAAAAAGTTTTTATAATCCATTGTGGTTCTGAAATAAAAAATAAATGCTAGATAAAAAATATATGTAAATATTATAAACAATTTAAAAACTTTAAATCATTTATAAGTTAATTTACATAAAAATAATTTCAAAAAAATATTATAAACAAAAATAAAAACTCTAAAGATTAAAATTTCCATCACAACACAAATCTTTTTTTTTTTTTTTTTTTTACTCCATCGCACAAAGTAATATTAAAAAAAATATATTAACTTGCGCACAGCAATTATTAGAATTACTCAGAAAACAATACCTTAATGAAATGTCTCACAATTAATACGTCATCAGTTTAAAAAATAATCTTTCCTAGAAAATACTTCATCTTCATAAGCTTTCCTTCCTTTTTCAATTAAAATCAAAAACAATTGAGTAATCTTTTATCCAAGTCAGCTTATTAAGATACTGGATCAGAAACAAAAAGATAATCTTAGATCTTAATCTGTGAGATTAAAACATAGGGAATTTATTTATAGAAGCTTTTTTAAAAAATGTAACCAGAAAAAAATTGATAAGCACTTATTGTAAGAGATTTAAAATTTTTATATGTAAATTAGATAAACACTAATATCTCGATTTAGTAAAAAATTCACAAATAGGAAAACTAAGTGGCAAATAAAGAAATAACTTGTAAAGTAAAATTAGAACCATTAAAATAATTTGTAAAGTTAAAGTTAGAAAAAATGCACATTGTAAAAATATTATTGGAATTATATTAGAATGTTTGCTTAAGAAAACCAATGAAATGGAAACTATGAAAAAGACATTTATTCTCAACTGCAAATTATTTTTAGACATTCAAAAAATGTTAATAACTAAGTGCCAAATATCTCAACAAAGTTTATAAACAAAATCATTTAAAATTATTATTTAAAGCAAAACCAACCTTTTAATGTAAAAGAACTGTCTTAAACACTTGTTAATCCATGTAATTTTATTAAAAAATAAATGACTTGCAATTTAACAATAAAGAAACAGGTAGATGGAAATCAAGTCAAAATTAATTTCAAGAAAACCTATGACCCATATCAAACAGTTGTTAAAATAATTTATAATACTGATAAATCAGAAATTTGGTTAATAATCTATATTTCTCTTATTTACCATAAATCAAATGGTTTTAATAAATTATTTTTTATATAATGAACTGCATTTATCTTATTAACATGTCCTGAAAAGTTTATGAAAAAATAAAAATAAAGACAAGCACATTAAATAGAAATACTAAAACCCTAACTTTATCAAAAAAACTTATCATTAAAAATGGTTTAAACCACATGCATAAGGTTTAAAACATTTTTTAACAAACTCTCAACTACTAATACAAAATGTAACAAATAAAAATCTTTAGAGGTGCTTTGCTAAGGTTATGTTATTAATCAAGCTAATATGAAGAAATCGATTATGACAAAAAAATATAAATATCAATCAAGAAAAATGAGATCTCACTATAACTATTAAGCATTAAATTTTCAAGATAAACTAAAGTAAAAATACTAAAAAAATTTTCAAAATTCTAAGACAAACCTTTTTTCTCTTTTACTGTTTTATAATAAAGTCACTAATAAGTACTAATTATAGAACACTAACAGAATATCAACTTCAAAAATTAACCAGCCAATAAAAAGAAGGAGTGGATGAACCTTTTTTTAAGCTGATACACGTTTTCTAAATAACAATTTGAATACTTATATTTAATGACTGAAAAAATAGTTTATATAAGAAATGAATTTTAATTAAAAGTCACAAAAAGAGGTAAAACAATCATGACAAAAAAAAAAATTCAATATTAAGCTTTTAAATAATAACATGATTAAGAAGAAATACTATATCAGAGCTGAATAGAATAAAAAAAAAAAAAAAAAAAAAAAAGAAAAAAAAATGCTTGAAGTTTTATATGAAATTAATTGCTTTCTTGCATGTAGTTATATTTGATATGATTATGAAAACCAGAATGAGAATCTTCAAGTTCTTTGAAAAAGAACATTTTAAAAACTTTAAATGCAAACAGACTATCACTTGTGTATGAAAACTTGTTGCTACTAACTGTCAAAAATTCTTCAATTAAGTTCATAAATATCATAAAAATCATAAATATTTTATAGAAATAAGTAAGAGTTATAATTTTAGATCTACAAAGTTGTGTTTTTTAAAATTTTGATAATCGTGCTCCATTGTACAACTTGTTAATGACGTATAAAACTATGAAATTTGAACTCTTTGCAGTTGTAATTTGTATAGAGTAGACCTATTATTTACTTTTTTCCAATGACTAAAACAAACTCCGAAAACATCAATGTGTAAAATCTCTCTACTATAAATCATGTGTCAATGATCTATTTTAAACTTCTAATAAATCGTATGATTTACAGATTTTTTTTATGCAATAAACAAACACTTTGAAACCTTTTTAAACAATAAAAAAAAGCACATTACTTTCACTTTAAGAATGATTTTTTTCAAAGAAAAAAAACTTGTTTTTTTAATAAACAAATATTTGCATTAGAGGTTGTTTGATAACTGTTTAATCTGAAAAAATACTGCTAACAATTTAATTAGCATTGGTTTTACCAAAAACAACACATACACAGAAAAAGAAAGAAAGAAAAAAATAATCCTGAAAAATATTTGTGTGAAGCACCATGATATTATGAAATAGAGTTGACATTAGAAACACACACAAATAAGGGGTGATTAAAATAAAATAAAAAATGATTTACAGCCACTAAAATTGACTATTGGTTAGAAGCATTCTTACTTTAACTTAGAACAGCAAAAGTCTAAGGGGAATAAAACAAACTGTAAAAAATAAAAATAAAAAAATGAAATAACAACTTTCACTATACCTTAGTTTTCTATATCTGCACTTTCAAATTGTAATCTTACTAATTGCGGACAAAAAAACTCTAAGTGCAACTTTTAGTGTAATTATAGAAACTTTTTGGTAAACTGAACTTTTTTAATGAAAACTCAGAGTGTAATTACTAATAAAAAAATAGTTTTTCAGATTTCAAACTTGACCATTTTCATACTTTACCACAACTTTTCATATTATATCACAATCTCCTTTTGACCATATGTTTCAGGATTTATTTTTATTCAAAACATATCTACTGTTACCATATCTATTTCAATGACATTTTAAGATTGATTACAAAAAATATAAATATAGATGAGAAAACTAAAAGTTTGTACCTTGAAAAAATTTCAATTAACTTGGTGTGTTTAATTTTGCAAGCAATATCAAGAGGAGTTCGACCTTTTGAATCAGTTATCTTTAAAACTTTTGTAGCACCTGTCTTTGTCAATAAATACTCAGCCATAAGAGGAAGTCTGTATTTGGCACAAAAATGAAGCAATGTCCATTGGTTTGTACTAGCTAAAAATGTAAGATTTATAAAAGTCTGTAAGAATATTGCTGAAAACCATCAAAAAAAATCATTTCAAACGAAAAAAAAAGAAAAAAAAAAGCATATTAGAAAAATTTAAAACCTCTAAGATTAATCTTACAAACCTTCATCAATGCCCCATGATGTTGGGAAAGATAATTTCATTAAAGAATCAACCAATCTTGAATCAAGAATCTTTTTATCTCTGCCTAAGTTTTTTAATTCCTTAGCATGAGTTGTTTGTATCTTACAGATTGCATCAGCATTAGAGATGTTTTCTATAAGTTCTTTTGCAATTAAATAAGCATTGTCAGCAAAAAATGTAAATTGTTTATTCAAAATTTCAGTTGCTTTGTCTTCTGAACTTTTCAAATAATGAACTGAAACCTTTACAGCTTCAGCACTATCATGATCTAAAGAAAGATAAAAGCAATTTTAAAAAAGAGCTTGTCCAAAAAGCTATTAATAAAAAAAAACTGATAATAATAAAGATAAAAATGTGTATTTTATTTAAAATAGTTTAAGATGTAGAAAAGATCTCACATGGTATCACTGCTTGTAATGTTGTAGAAGAATGGACTTTAGATGAGGTTATGTGATAAATATTAGAACCTTTAAAAACTACATAGAATTGAGAATCATCAGCAAATACTGTTTCATTTCCATTGAAGGAAATTGTAAGTAAATCACCACCCTATTAAGACAATCAAAAATAAGCAATAAACTAATGCTGCAACATATTACAAGAGTATTTTTAATATATTTTGATGATTAAATACCCAACAGTCAAAGTTAAAAAGCAAAATTAAACACATCACAAATCTAGTTTATGTGTGAGACACTAAATAGGGTGTCTGCAAAATTAAGTGTCAAAAAAGGATTGTGAATTTACTTTTCCCACTCATTTTGGATTTTGTATCATGGGGATAGAATTAGATTGAAAATTCTTCAAAAAAAACATTTTTAGTCAAATTTTATGTTTATTCATGGTAACATAAGGTTTTAAACTCAACTTACAAAAAAAAAAAAAAAAGATGTATAAAATAAATTTCTTTAAAACACACTATTTCTTTAAAACAAATTAACAAAAAATCTTTTCTTAGATTCTTTCTATACATTTTAACAATAAACATCAGGTTATGTCTATGATTTTCACATGTTGAAACAATTAAGAAATTTTAAATAAGCACAAGATTCTAATCAGTCAAAACTGAAGATTTTGTTAATGAAGACAAAAAATGATTTTGAAGAACTGACATTGGTTCATGGCATGGGAAAATTACTCTGTATAGTTTTGGAATTTTTTGTAAGCCCTTACACATAAGTAATTTTATGGTAACTATTCAGAAAATCAATTTAAGATTTTATTTTGATAGATAAAGCAGTTTTAAGCAAACTTAAAGATTAAAACTGTGGTAATCATCAATAACTTGACATGCAAAACTTCTTTTACCATTACTAGATCTTTAATAATCCAATAGTTTTACAAAGTAAGAGCCCTTGTCAATAATAAAAATTATAAAGTTTTAAATAACATAAATCTTCATTTTAAAAAAAAAACAAGACACACATCAGCTATCAATTTTCCATTGCAATTTGTTATTGGTGCTTTGTTTTTGCCAGAAAGTTTACAAATGAAATAATATTTTGATGAGAATTAAATAATGTCTGCTATTTATTCTAATACCTATTCAAATTGTTATGAATATTAAATAAAAAATTCTTTGAATATTTATTTACTTTAAAAATTAACTTAACAATTCACCATCATATCAAAATTTAATTTTAATTTTTTTTTTTGTTATGAACACCTTTAACTATTTGATGTATAGCAAAGAAAGACAAAAGTTCTTACAAATACATGAGATTCTTCAGGATTTAAGGAAATCAATTCTAAATAACAAGTAAATACATATATACAAAATATTATTTTTACATTCAATAACTTTAAGTTGCAAAGGTATATAGACATTTTTAGATATTGACAAGTATGCATTTTCCATAAAAAATATTCTTACTGTCATCATTTTCAGAATTAGAAGAATCATTGACAACTTTGCTCTCTTCATCAAAAGGAGAAATCTTCATATCTTCACATTAAAATCTTGACTGCACATAAAATTCTTTGTATAATAATGTTTTGTGCAATAACAATGGTAAAATCTAATGTAGTATACGAATATACAATAACATGTAATAACCTACACAACAAAATGTATGAAACTATTCGTTTTTTTAAAACAACAAAATGCTCATACAAACATACATCTCCTGTTTGGGTTACTTGCTTATCTTTTAAAAATTAAAGCAAAACTGGTGTAATAGCTTAATGATAATACTTTAACTTAATCACTGACTTAGTAATAATCATGCACAAACAAACTTCTTTCAGATTTTAAGTTTATTCCAATAATATTATTTTTAGTCATTATTATTTAATTTCTCTAATAATATTTTAAGTAGTCATTGTCACTGCTTTTTGTTTTGTTTTGTTTTGTTTTGTTTTGTTTTTTGTTGTTGTTGTTTTTTTTATTTTATTTCTTTTGTTCATTTTCTTCTTCATTTTGCGAAGCACATTCCGACTCTTGTTTTTAAATACAAACATGGATATTTAAAAATATTAAGTTCATAAGTAAAATGGCCACTTTTTATTCGTAATCATTGGTCAAGAGATTTCGGTAAAAAGTAATCGTGTTAAATACCCAAAAAAGCGGAAGTAAATGTTGAGAAATGTAAAAAATAATTAAATATTTAAAGAAAGGAGGATACTAAAAAAGTATATAAAAAGTAAATTATTTCTGAGATGACGTGAAGAATTTAATTTAGTAAGCATCAGTTTCAAAGTTTTTGCTGCTCCATTACAGCCGCTAATAATTATCAAATTTTATAAACTAACTTTATACTTAAAAGGTTGCATTAGCCTTCGTTAAGCATCCTTGAAAATTGATCAATAAAGCTTTTTTGTAATTGCAATTAGCATAATAATTGATGAAAAAGTTAGTAAAAAGTTGTTCATAAAGTCGCATGTTTTTTATTTGCATACCCAATCCAGAGCCAATATTGCTTTATCGAAAATTAGAAATAGTCTACCGAAATGTAGGATAGAACCAGCTATTTTACTACTTGCACTTACTGTAAAAATGAGATAACATTAGGTGATGGATCTACAAGTGTTTTATACCCCGTGTAAAAACTACTAAATAATTGACAGTGAAGAACTTCGAAAGAACAAGAGAAAACTTGAAAAAAAGTTCTTCTTATTTTCTTTTTTTCTAATAAATATCTGTTGAAAAACTCGTATTTTTGCAATAATATTTTAAAAGAGAAGTAGAAATTCTCTTTTATAATGTTTTTTTATAATACTAGCATTTTTCATATTTTATTTTCAAGGTCTCTTGCAATGATTGGCTGTCTTAGATGCATTAATCATCATCTCAATAATGTATTACAATAGGCAGTCTCTATGACTCCAGATTTGGGGCTTTTATTACTAAGGTCAAGCACTCAAAAATAAGCAACAATCAAAGCAAAATGCCTGCTAGATAAGCTTTTCTTGCATAATTTTTTACCATGGCTATATATATATATATAAATCAATTACTAATAAAGAGGAGCTGATTATTTGATATTGGTAGTGTAGTTCTAGTTACATTTACAACAAATATTTCTTCTTTTACTTGGAAAATATTTCTTCTTTTACTTGGAAAATTAAGTTGTTTCACTAAAAGAAAAAAAAAAAAATTGTCGTTATACAAAAAAATTAATAAAAAATTTATTTACATCGCGTTATGCAATTCAAAAATCTATTTAAAAAATCATAGTTAAAAAATAGTTCTGAACCATTTAACCAAATTCTATAAAAATGATGCAAAGTAACACTAGAAAAAATTTTTTTTTAAATGAAACTAACTCTATCTAATGTAAAATATTTTTAAAAAAGAACTATCCCATTTTTTAAACTTAATAAAAGAAACTCAACAACTCACCTTAACAACATGGTGAAACTTTAACTGTAAATAGAATTATAAAATAGGTTGAATAATGAAATACATATCTATTATCTGATGATGTCACAAAGATGATAATAGTAATAATAATACAAAAATATATATTAGAATTATTAATAATAACAGTCATAATAACAGTTGTTTTTATTTTTACGATTATTTAATTTTTGTCATAATTGTTATTGTTATTATCGTTGTTAAAATCATCATCATTCTTGAATATATTACAAAAAATTTTTTATCATCCAACCAACTAGTAAAAATATTCAATAACATATAATAGTATTTATAGTATATAATAATGTTTCAAATGGAAAAAAAGGATAAATATAAACTATTATTATTACCTACAACATTCGTTGTAAAATTGATATTTGCTTCAATATACTTCGGTAGAATATGGTTTTTCTTGCAGGATTTTTTTTGGTAATGTAAACCAAATCAAAAGTTTTTCTCGTCATTTTTTGTAAAACTTAGTCATGAAATTTTTTAAAATCAAAATTATATGTATACTTCTAGCTATAAAGCCAAGTATTTCTAAAGCCTTGATTATGATGATTTCTAATTGCTGACGTCTCAAAATCCAAATTTTTTAACAATTTGAAAGTGGGCATGCTGTTAAAGAAGTAAAGCAATAACCTTTTCGTTTATTTTTATAGTTGAGAGCATTTCACTTTTTTATTTCAATATTGCAGGTGGTACTCAAAACAATAGTTTATAAATGCACAGAACATTTTTTTCCCGTGTTTTAACGATGGGTGCGTGGCGCTTGATCAAAAGAAGAAAAATAAATACAAAAATAACAAATTGTGCTTCTTACTATTATGCCGCTTTATGAACAATAAAAATTTAGATTACTCCTTTTTATTTTAATTTCTTTTTTTTTTTTTTTTTTTTTTTGTATATTTAGTCTGTCTTCCACCGTATTGGCAAATATTTCTAAGCGTTTCCAACAACATTTGAGCAGAACTTAGGAGTTTAAAATTTTTTTTTTAGCGGCAGTTTTTCTTGTAACGTATTTTTACCACCATTGCATATTTTGTACAAACTTTCTAAACTTTATAACACTATTGATTTTTTTTTTTTTTTTTGCAATAAAAAATCTATTTTACAAAATATTTGGCTAGTGTGTAACATTGCTTCTCGCTCAAATAGCAAGCTTTTAAATGTTTTTTCTCTGTTTTCAAGGACTTACGGATTTAAATTAACTTAATTTTCTCTTTTCGTAGTAAATTAGGCGTGCGAAAGTAACCAGTTGAAATCGACATTTAATAATTTATTTTAAGTTTTCTTAATTAGATGAGCGAGAATGAGAACAAAGATTTGCCATTTCGTTTGGGGTTCTCTGAGTTAAAAAACTTTTGGGTGAGAGTCTGAAGAAGAGTTCTTAAAAGAGTCTTAAGTAATATTTAAGGGTAATATATGCATGTACGTTAAGCAAAACGGTATACTACTATTGCTATATACTACTATTTCAGCGTCATTAATAATCGGACCATCTGTTGATTAAGATAAAAACGGCAGATATTTATTGAAACGAAAGATCACAACGACCATTTAAACATTTTTCAATCAATCAATTAATCGTGTTGCTTTACGTCACCATTTGTACCACCTTGTTTCTTTGGCGGGTTTATGCATATTAAAATAAAAGCATAAAGGTAGCGTTCTTTTTCAACAGTTAACTGCTGAGGGGTCTAGTTTTACATATTTATAGGTTATCACTTTTTAAAGTACTTTATAAGATGGCCACAACACCCGACGTACGAAGTCCCAGATATGGTTACCAATCACCAAATATTAGAACTCGAGTTCAAGAAAAAGAGGAACTTTCTGGGCTTAATGATCGTTTAGCTACATACATTGATCGTATGCGGTATTTAGAGCAACAAAATACTCGCTTAACAGCTGAAGTTACTACCTCAAAAGAATCAGTTTCTCGTGAAGTAGGAAATGTCAAGGCAATGTTTGAAGCAGAACTCGGTGAAGCAAGGAGGCTTCTTGATGAAACTGCAAAAGACAAGGCTTTATTGCAGCTGGAGAATAATAAATTAACTTCTTTAGTCGAAGAATTCAAGCACAAGTAAGGAAAATTTTTTAAATGTTAACTGCATATGTGGTGTAAAGTAAAAAAAAAAACAAAAACAGGCTATGAGTTAGGAAAGATGGGAATTGGTTTTTTTAATGATTTGTATACCTGTGACCTGTGTCTTTATTTCTTTTTTGTCAAAGTAATAGGCGTCAATTCAAAAATAATTTTCTAGTTATCCAGCCAGAGAAGTACAGAGGATTAGACATAAGATATTTCTGACTAAATATCACAATCAAGTTGTAGCTCATATCTGAATTAACACTTTTTCTTTATCATTTCTTTGCTTTTTAATTTGTAGGAAAATGTTTTATAAAAAAATAGTTAGAAACCAGCTGTTATAGAAAAATGACATTTTAATTTCTGTTAAACAGTTGACTTTCTATCCTTTGTTTGTATTTTTGTTTCTTAGTGATTACGTTTTTAAATACTATTTTATTTTTTCTTCTATAAAGGTAAATTTATTTGAAATTATTTATCAGATATGAAAAAGAGGCTGCAAATCGAAGTCGTATTGAAGATGAGTTAAAACGTGTTGAGCGAAGGTTACATGAAAAAGAATCACTAAATATAGTGCTATCAAAGGAGCGTAAAGATTTAGAACACCAAGTTAAAGATCTTGAAGAGCAACTTAAAGAATGCCAAGATGATTTAGAAAAAGAGAAATCTAACCATGAGAAAGAAATTATACGTCGTGTTGATGCAGAAAACAGAGCACAAACATTGCAAGAAGAAGTTGATTTTAATGAACAAGTTCATGCTAAGGTATGAGCAGGTCTGATTTTTTACTTATTTTTGAAAAGGGTTACTGCAGTTAGCATAACAATTTGCTATTTTAGGAATTATAAAAAATAATGCTCAGATAACAGCAATTAAGCTATCAATAAATTGCAGAAGTTTAAGTAATTATCTTTATAGTATATATCTATTCTTTTAAATCTGAATAACCTTTTCTAACTAGGAAGTAATGGAGCTGCGTAGTCAAACAGAAAATATGCATTTTTCAATGCAAATAGATGGTAAAGCTGATAGTTACGATAACATACTTCGTGATAAATTACAAGAATTACGTGAAGAGTTTGAAGAAGAAGCAGAGAACGCTAAGAGAGAGTTAGAAGATGCTTATCAGAATAAAGTATGTTGTTTTTTATAGATAAAGTGAGTAATAATAATAAATCTTTTTAGAAACTTGTGTTAAAACCAATTGCAAGGACTTTACTGAGAATAATTTAGAAGATTTATGGTAAATATCTTTGTAAAAAATTTAAAATATCATTACAATGAGGAAATACAATTCAAAAGTAGTCCATCTACAACTAAATGGGATTTCTGGCTAATATTGTTTTGCTTCTCTACTGTTGGCTGCACCTTTACTTTGTACATTTCTTTTTAGTTTGAAACTTTGCGAGCAGAAAGTGATCGAGATCGCTCTCATGTGACTCGACTAACTGAGAGTAATACTAATTTGAAAAGTGAATTGGACAAATTAAGATTAGATTATAGTGTTCTAGAATCAAAAGTAAGTTGTTATGTTTTTAAGGTTAATTATGTAGTGTGATTTTTTAATATATAATATATATGAGTTGTAATTTTTTCAATTTTATTAATTTTTTTTGGATGTTGTAATATGATTTTTTTTACAGGTAGTTCAACTACAGAAACGAATCAATGACTTAGACAGCCTGCGCCAACATGATAAAGATGACTTTCATAAGCAACTTCAGGTTCGCGATGAAAAAAATCGCTCATTGCAGGATAAAATTGATGAATTACATAATGAATATGAAGCTTTACTTGGAATCAAGATTGCATTAGATGTCGAAATTGCAGCTTATAGGAAGTTGTTAGAGGGGGAAGAAGAGAGGTTTTTATCATTTGTCTCTCTTTTCATTTTCTTTACCGTTTTGAAAATCTACAATCAAAAATTTTTCTAATTCTTAATGAAGAAATATCAAACTTAATTGTCAAAATTATTATTTACAGGTTGAATATCTCCACCCCACCACGAGGAAGCACCTCTAAACGAGGTACAAAACGAAGCAGAGCCGATGATGAGGAGCCACCTCAAGTCGAGAATAATGCAATTGGAAGTATTGAAATTGCAGAATGTGATAGTGATGGAAAGTTTGTGCGTTTAATCAACAACTCAGATAAAGTATATCATTTTTTCTCTGATTTAAAGGTTATTAAAAAAAAATTTTTTTATGAAAGTTTTGATTTTTTAAAATTTTTAAAAGGATGAACCTCTGGGTGGTTGGTGTGTGCAACGTGTTGTTGATGGTAAGGATGAACAAGCAGTTGAATACAAATTTACACCAAAATTTATACTGAAAGCAAAACAAACTGTGACAGTAAGTCATTTTTTTAAAATATAACTAATTTATTTTGAATGTCTTTAGCTATTAGTTGACCTTCTTTAAATTTAAAAGCTTAAATTGCTGAAATTTTTAAATGCAAAAGCTTTTTAACTAAGAGCTTTTTAACTTTCATAGCTGTGGAGTCACAACAGTGGTGTGAAGCAGAAACCACCTACTGATTATGTGCTTAAACAAGAGGATTGGAGTCATGGGTCTGACATAACAACATCTTTGATAAATCCAGATATGGAGGTATAACACATTGTGATAATACTGAAGTGAATGAAATTTATGTTAAAGGTAGTGTGTTTAGTTCAATTATCAACTTCTCACACACACTAATCTCTTATACTTCTCATGGATGATTGGATTATTATTTTATGCTCTGTCCAAAATGCATCCTTTTTATAAAAACTTTTATAACAAAACCAATAGCAACTATTAAGTTTTGATCAAACATTCCATAAGCATAAATTAATTTTTTCCAGTTGATGTAGATAAACATGATTAATAGTACTGTTGATGAAGCTCTCTAACCAGAAGTAAAAACTTATTGTTATAAGTTTTCTTGGTTTTTAGCATCAAACGTGCATTTAAATGTTTTTGATTTAAGATATTTTGTGTGTAACAATTTAACCTACTCTTACTTATACATTTTCATATAAGAGCAAAAACTCATGTTGTTCTCTTATGTTATTTTAAAATAATTTATGCAAATCTAACTGCAAAATGATTTGCAGTTTAGCTGATTGCTTGTATGATTTAGTTAATGTCAAACCTTTTGTCATTTTCAGTTTACCATCATATAATATTTAAAAAGTTTGTTTATTTATGTTGTAGCAGGACAACTTATAAAATTAACTTTGATCCTCTGTAGGTTCACTCCAGTTAATAAAATATTAAAAGTATATAACCAAAATTAACTTTGATCCTCTGTAGGTTCACTCCAGTTAATAAAATATTAAAAGTATATAACCAAAATTGACCCATCAAATTAACAAATAAAAAATCAATCAAAATTACATTATATAAAACAAATACTGGGATACAGATACATTAATTAGGGCATTTTTTTAAATCCAATTATTATTACTTTTTAGATTGTAGCTAAGCATAAAATTGTTTTGCCCCAACCTCCTATTGGCACTAGAAGAATACGCAAGGTACAGGTTGGTTTTTTGTTAAATTCATCTTAAATGTATATTTGACATGTTCGTTTTTCTTTTTTATTGACAAAATGATCTTTTTCTTTTTAAGCGTCGAGAAGGTGGAGAACGCGAGTCTTGTAAAATAATGTAAATCCAAAAAAATTTGCTTCTCTTTGTTGAAATTAACAAGTTGCAATATGGGTCTTTTTCTCGAACAATAAAACTACAAGGTTTTTAAAGTCCTTTAGTATTTTTTGTTTTGTTTTGAGTGAATGCTTTTAGTTGACTTGAATGTGGATTTTACCAAACTTTGCCTACGGTGATTTGTTTAACTTAAGTGTGGCTCGATGCTTTTTAGAACTGATTTCAATAGTTTGAATCATCACTGTTATGTTTATATATATTTGAAAGTTTTTAACTTATCAATTATCTAGGTACTTTTTAAGTTAGAGGAGCCCATTGTTTATAGAAATAATTTTCTGTCTAGCGAATAACGTTTTAGTTTAAAATCTTGGTTATTTATGATGTTGGTTTCGTCAGGCGCATTTGCTTAAGTAGAATGCGAAATAAATGAAATGAAAGGGTTTTGTGTTTTGTAATAAATATTTTGGCTGATATTTTTATTTTGATTGTATCTTTATCAGATCATACATATTTTTATTTTTTATTAAATCGTTGTTGTTCTCCACTGCTGATCATTTCTCTTTTGTTTTTAGTTTGTTTTTTTTTATTGACATTTAAATGCAATTTTTTTATTGGGAGCTTCACAAAACACCAATTGATCACAACAAAATTAGGATCTATAAAAACGTCAAACAAAACTGTTGGCTCCCTTTAGTTACTTTATTTAGAGGTTGCAGATCTGTTAAAATGAAAATCCAAGCTGCTCGTTTAAGGTATTTAGTCAACTTTCGTTTAAACCATTAAGGTCGAGGGCACATTTTCACATAATAAAAGTTCATAGGCATTATCTGGCCTTTCTTAATACTACGACAAGCCGTAACAACTTGTTATTCTTGTAGTTTATCACAGTGTGACGTAACTCTATTACTTAATCATCAAAACTTGTGTTAGGGTTTAGTTTACAGTCACCAACAAAATTACACTCATCTTTGGAAGCAAAGGAGTCTGACACTTCGGTATCGCGTTAGAAGAAAGTAAATTATAAAAAATTACAAAAACACGCAGCTCAGTTTAACTCTTGTTAATGCACATGTAAAATAAAGGGTTGTGAATATTTAAAAAAAAACCTAAGCTTTAAGCTGTTGCAATTTCGTTTAGCACCTCTTCAGTGGTTTAAAGACCTACCGTCGAACATTACAATATGCATCATGGTTATGAGAAATATTATGGCGAGTTTCTTTGTTCGTGGCTTTGTAATTAAGTTGTAAGGGTCAGAAGCGATGTTGAAAGTAGCCGATTCGTGTGAATGCCCGAGTGGCAAGCCGCGCCGCTAGCATTTGACAAAACATGCTGAACAGAGTTGAGCTAAAACAAAGCCGATCTTTTGCTTTGCACGATCGGTTAATCGACCCTTTGCTTTGCACGATCGGTTAATCATCAACAAACTGGCCTCTTCTTAACAGGATGGCCGGCTATGCGGACGAGCAGCATTAATGTTCGGCCGTGAAAGCGCGACCAATGCGCCGCCAACTATCTTTCGACGCGAAACCGCTAGCCGAAAGAGCGCGGCGTAAACTTCAGGTTTTTGAACGGCAAAGGTGTTTTCCGACTGGCCAATTTTGCCAAAAGAACAGTTCTTTGCTGAGCTTACAAGTGGAAAAAACTTTTTGAAACATTTGCGGCTTAAAATCGCGCAGAGAGAGAAAGTTAAATCTAATTTTGAGCTAAAAGCAAAGCTTTCGCACTAACGCTGACGGCTTCTACCAGGCTCAAAGGTTTATTCTACAATCCATCAAATGGCTAACAAAGTGGGAAAGGCCGTTTCACTTAGGCTTTCTTAAGTTTATAACATTGCTTGCCGAGTTGTTACTGCCGCCGCAGGTCTCCTTACTATCTTTTTTCTTTCTTTCTGTTTTTTTTTTTTTAGTTTTTTCTCCCATCTCCAGAATGATCCCGGAATAGATCACTTAGGATCTTCGCAAAATGTGCAATATCGATCTAGTCGCGCACTAATAAAAAAACTAATAAAAAAAAAACGAACACTGCTCAAAACATTCTAGCATCTTTATTATTTTGAACATTACTACAATTAGTAGAGTCGTGGTGGGCATTCATCATATTTTCCGAGGCATTGTCCAAGACCATGGTAACCAGCTTTGGCGCAAAAGACTAATCCGTATGGGCATGGCATGCATATGGCTCTCTTGTTGACACATGCTACGTAGCCAGATCGAGGCTCGCTGTCAATAGCGTAGTTGCCGTCAGCACGATAGATGCAGTCATTTGTAACGTCGACACCTAAAATTCAAAGACAAGTTTAAACGGTGAGCTTCTTCGCTCAAAAACAAAAAGCAAGTTTAGCATGTTCTAGTCAAACACGCAACTCGGTTAGAAAACAAAAGCGCGACATTCTTAAGTAAGCTTTGCTGAAGCAAATTCTCAAGAAATCTCTTACCAACACAAATAACGCGTTTTGGTTGGTAGTCGACCTTCTTGGGTTCGTAGTCGGTATTCTTGGGTTCGTAATCGGTTTTTTTGGGTTCGTAGTCGGTTTTCCCGTGTCCGTAATCGGTGTTCTGGTGTTCGTAGTCGTAGTCTTGGTCTTGTGCTACACGCACTGCGTTTGCTGTGACAGCCAGAACACAAGCTGTGATGAAAACTATCTTGGTTACCATGATTGTCAAGTGGTTTGAAGGTTTTTTTTGAACTCGCTAGTGCTTTGTGTTTGAACTTGCTTGTGTTTGCGAAGCGCATTTTTATAGGCGTTTTCAATGGACAGTTGTGGAAATAACAATTGCACTAATTTGCGAGTAATAAGTTACAAGAGCGCTGAAAAAGTAATAACGAACTAACAAGTGCTTCGTTGGAGGAAACGCGTTTCGTTTCTGCGAAAAGTTCACCAAAATAGTTTGGCACAAGCGCATACTCAGACGACGCACAGAAAAAAAACAAAAACAAACAAAACAACAGCAACGAAGCACACCAAAATTGGCCGAAAAAGAAATGAACAAGCGCATAAGCCTACTTAGGTCAAAATGAAATGCATTGGATTCGGGCATGTAGATTGGAAAGCAGTTCAGCTTGGTTTCTTTGATGCTCACTGCAGAGCTGAGAAGGCGTTGCTCTTTCGAGTGCACTTTGACGCACGCACGCACGCACTCAAGAAGACACGGCCTCTCTCTCTCTTATTTACCTTTTCTTTTCTATTTTTTTTTTTGTCCTTCGAATAAAGCAGCAGTAAAACGCTAATGCAAATCGTTAAAATGTTAGAAATTAATAAAATTTTTATTCAAAGCGTACTCATGTTAAACAACTTAAAGTAATTTCGAATGTTTTAATTCTAAACAGCCGATAATAACTTTAGCTCTTCTCCTTACAGTGATTCAATGATCATACAGACGAAACAATAGCAACGTGCTTTGTTCAAAGAAGTGCACTCTTGAAAGGGTTTTAGGTTTAAGGTTTGATGAAATTATAATATTAATGTTAAAATAGAAATTAACAAAGCTTGTAGAAGCAAAAAACATTACATGTCGGAAACAAAGTTCAGCAATGGTCGAAAATCTTTCCAGTACCAACGCATCTTTTGACACTATTGCTTTGAACAAAGACACTAAAGATTGAAAATGTAGTGAAAACGGCTTATTGCTAACTAATGAGTCTAAACTAAAATAGTCACTTTTTTGAATAAAGAAAGATATTTTAATTCTACAATAGCCATTTGATACAGCAACATCAGTACTATAACTCAGAAAGGCAACAAACTAGCTTTATCACATCTATGAGCAGTCACCAATTTTTTGTACATGCTATTAATTATAGATTGTAGAGTATTCTAGACTTTTTTAAAACAATATTTGACACTATTTTTCTATTGATCAATCATTTGTGCTTCCTAGACCGAAAATTTTCTATTAAACGAGGTTCTGGCGCGCATGCAGGTTTGTCATTCTTTTCAACAATTTTACATTTCTTTCCCGGAGAAACTGACCAACTGATTTTCCATAATAAGATGATGCAAGATCCGGCCAAAACACATTATTACCATCCATTCGACGTTTTCCTGAACGACGAATAGATGGTAAACTGCTTTCCCACATTTGAATGTCAATATTCTGTGGGTTTTGGATTACTAATATCAATAAAATGATCAGCAATTATTTTCTCGATTCAACTTCACACGTGTACACTAGGGTGATAACTTTTTTAAAATTTATACGGCCATGGTACCACAATATGAGGAATGGTCTAAAAACATTTACATTGTTTTTATTTATTGTTTGATTGAAAACCTGACCCACCAAATAAAACCTACTTTTAACATTTTACCGATTGTTAACCGTTGATAACAACAGTATTATTCAACAGTAATATTCTGGAACAAACGTCTTGTTGTTGGATATTTCGTATTTAGAAATCACTTATAGTTAAGTTGTTATATTTCTTACCAACTGACTGCGAATCTAAAACTAATTAAAATATAAACTATATATATATATATATATATCAGGCGCGGATCCAGGAATTTATAACTGTATGGCCAAATTTTATTTTCACGGTTGAAACTTCGATAAAAGATCGATACTTTAATATTTTTTCACAGCATTTATTGAAAAAAACGTCAGTAACGTATAATAAGAACCTTTGTGGCCATAGCAGGAATCTCTATACCCAAAATCCGTAAATTATGGCTGACAAATTTAAATTTTTAGGGATAATCCTTAAGCGAAAAAATCCATAACTAACTAGGCTGCCGTTAAATTTAAACTATATGGCCATTGCCATAATGGCCACCCCTTAGATCCTCGCCTGTATATATATATACATATATATATAATTTCACGAGTGCAATTCCCTTGGGGCTGAGAACGCGTGATTCATTGTGGTATGTCATATTTTAGTAAAAGTAAAATATGATTGCATGATTAGTCGAGCTAATAAACATATTTTTTGTAATTGAAGAATTTTAATGGCTTTCAAGAGATCAAGTACCAATATTAAAAAAAATTCTTGTTCGTAGACCGATAATCTGGTAAGATTTAAAAAAGCCATTAAACTACGGAAAAACATCCCATGTATAGAAGCATCGTTGGAGAATTACTGCAAAATACCTCTGAAAAATGCTATCATTGGAAAATACCATTATCTCGCAAAAAATGAGAAGTGTCGCAAAAGCAGATTTAAAATGATTGCGGAAGAATTAGAGTCTTTGAGGATCAGAAAATTAAATTTCCCCGTCATAAAATTGAAGTCTTTGGTAAGAAGAATGGAAAGTTTAATATTTGAACACGACACCTCTATAAAGCGCCCTGATCAGAAAGATGAAAAAGTAGCTTTTTCTGGTATATTTGACATCACCTGTACAACTGGAGCAGCTGTATGAAAAGCAAGTCTTAAGTGGCGGAAAGGTGGGGTACACCACGTCGAAGTGCGTACCAGTACATATAATTCCCTGATTCCTCGGCAAAACCTCTCTCGTCTAGCGACTCAGAAAACAACTCAGACACTAACGACAACAAATCCTTCAAGCCACTTGAAAAAAAGAATATTGTCTTGCCACATCATTCAACAATTACAGCAGTTACCTTAGTCAGGAATGCTAACATCATCAACATCAGGAATGTGTCTGCATTATGCGAACAGTTATCTGCTGACGGTATCCGCTTGCCCGCGCCCTCCCATATAGGAATTCTGAAAGTAATGAAGAAACAAGCTGAAAAGATGAAAATAAATATGAAGAGAACTTTAAAGGAAGAGAGTTGGGCACTGTATTTTGATGGAAAGAAGGTTAATGGCAAGGAACTACAAGTGGTATTAATCAAAAACACTGAAAAAGAAGTCAGATTGGGGGTACTAACCCTTGAAAATTCGAGAGCACAAACAACTGCCATGGGTATAAAAGATCTGGATTATTTTGAATTGTGGGCATCAATAAAAATGATGGTCACGGATACAACTGTTGTGAATACAGACAGGAAAAATGGAGTTGTAGTCATTCTACAGCGTCAGCAGAAATTGCTGAATTTACCTGTGGGACAATATGTTGGCTGCTAACATTATGTTTTGGAGCACATTTTAAAACATGTCATGGAAGAAACCTTAGGAGGTGCTACTCGTTCTCCAGACATTGCATACAATTTCGTCGATGATATTGTAAGGGAATATGATTCTCCAAAAACAATTGTGCAGAGACCGACAAGATTGAATCTCCCTACTGTTACATGAAGAGATGACGTTGTTTCTTTTGGAACTGGGATATACCTTTCGCTATTTCCTCGACAATGGAGAATTCCCGTACATTAAATTTGGTGGACTGCCAAATTTGACCAATGTACGCTGGAATTCACGTGGAATCTATGCTATCCTGGCTTTTATTTTATTGCAGCAAATTTGTTTATTTATTAGTGGAATTTGACATTTAGTTTTCAGATCACCATTTTCAAGTTAGCAGAAAGTGTTCAAAATTATGAAAATACTGAAAAGTGTTATGATACTCACTGGAGTATATAATCAGCCAGTGCAGCAATATTTGTGCCGAAAGGTAATACATTTTATGCAATCTTTGAATTGCAAAACTCCTGAGTCTCAATTTACGCTTTATATTCAGTAACAAGGATTTATGACATAACATGTTGCTTCACTTTCAATAATATTATAACACAAAGAACAAATCTTATATTTTTCGGTGGGTGATATTTTTGAAATTAAAAACAAAAATAAATATGCATTTCCTCATTTCAACTTTTTTCTCATAGCCGACACATTTTTTGAAAAAAGTCAAAAAGTTACGACCCTAGTGTTGTGTACACAATACTTCAAAAAACTCATTTTTTCTACTTTTGAAATCTGATGTAAAAATACAAAGCAGTGAGAAAATGAAACTTGGTGCCCAAATAGAGAAGGAGAAGAACATGCAAGTCGTATTTAAAAAGAGGCCAAGTTTTTTGCTATCAAACTTAGTCTCATTAACTAACGATCACTCATTTCTCCAGAAATTTATCTGCATGTTGAAGTTTACAACATGTATTCCCTTTGAAAACCTTAAGCATAATAAAGCTGAGGCTTTTTTTCTAAACAAAATAACAACCTATTCCTTAAAGTATTATTATTTGTTTGAAGCTATAGCAAGAATACCCAACTCACCATTTAATTAATCCATGATTTCTGTCTTGTCTCAACATCTTGTCCTCCAAATGATTGTAGTTTAAAGCAGTATTATGTGGTCGTTTGTAGATCATTCACTGTCAAAATTTAATAAAAATCTGCTACGAACACAAATAGCGTCTTGTCTAGATTCATGAGTTGTAACAGTGGCTTTGCATTCCAGTAATATTCACGTAATTTTAGTTACTCTACACAGCATAATTAATCTGTTAAGTCCTGTCAGTTTACTAGCTGCGGCATCTTCAGAATTACAAGGATGGTTTTTTAATAGAGATGATCAGATCAGATAATTGGTTTATTTTCTTCCATTTCATCCACTGTCAATCCGGCATTGGGTTATAATTTTCAAGTAAAAATATTGCAAAAATATTTAGGAAACCTTTACCTCCATCAGCCATTACTGAAATAGTTTTGTTTCGAAAAAATTACATAATTAAAAACAAATAATATAATCAAAAATATAACAATGAAAAAATTTTAAAAAGTTAACGTAAATAAAATAAAGAAACAACAAAATAACTGTAATAAAGAAAAATTAGATAAACAAAGTTTAACAAAAATTTCGAAATCTAAATAAATTGGTTGAGCAGAAAACATTAACATCTACATTTTCATTGATTTCTCTAGCTCCGTCACGGCTCCACATGATTTTCATTAATTTCTCTAGCTCCATCACGGCTCCACATGATTTTCTCGGAATCTTCTCATCAAACAGTTCTCCTTTTCATCTCCGTTACTTTTCACTTATTTTGATTCTGGTGATGTCTGTAATCTTTGATGTACAGAAAGTTTTTTCTTCTGGACTTCATTTAATAAAGTTAGTGAATTTAAAGAAATTCTAGTGTTTACCTGAAAACATTTCAAATTAACCCTACTTTTAGTTTTTGGGTTCAAAACAAGCCTAGATTCTATCTTTTTTTTAAAGAAAATTTAAGGAAATGTCTTTTTTCCTGAATCATCTTCAGTATTGAATGAATAAATTGATCCTTCTCATTATTGCTGGCTTAGTTCTTTGTTACTGTCTTTTTAATACTTGCTGTTATTTTAATTTCCTTGCAATAGTGAGTCCTTTGCAATAGTGAGTCCTTTTCAATAGTGAGTCCAATCTTTTTTTAGCCCTTTCTTAAAGAAGATGTTGATGAAGTACCTTACTGTAATAAATTTTTAGCAGTTATTTGTTGTTTCTTTGATGGCAAAGTTTTCTGGATTTGTATAAGGTATCTCCCTTATATAAAATATTTCTCTTGTTTTTTTTTCCCTGGGGAAAATACCTTCCCTAGGATTGAGCATAAACGATTAAGATTATGTTTTCGTGATTAGCAGACTTATATGGATTTTTTATAAAAGTTTACGAGTATTATTTCATATTAAAGATATTTATGAAACCCCAGTGAGAAAATTTAATTAAGTTTTTAATTTGTGTATTTATCAATTAAAGTATTTTTCATCAATTAAATCTATAAAAAAATGATAATTAAGAAAAGCTTGATTAAATTGTTTTTAGCATTCCATTCAGCATAATTTTTCAATCCTATATTACTCTCATGACTTAATTTTGCTCTCTTTTTCAGCTTCGATTGGCAGGTTGCAATATCGGTTTTCAAAGATACAATTAAGTCCTAAGTAAGTGGGAGTCTTGTTTTGAAAAATAAGTCAACATTATTTATAATATTTTTTTCGTTACACTTTTGCATATTCTATTACTTAAAGTTGGGTTGGGGGGGTATAGGTAGGGGAAGGGGAAAGTGAGGTGGAGGGATGAGGAGGGGGAGGAAAAAAGGAAGGGGAGGAGGAGGTGATATTTTTTAGAGAGAAGGATTGTATTGACGTAAGAGTACGCAAAGTATTATATCAAGAGCCTATTAATGGGTGTAGACCTTTAGCGTTACTTGATCTACTGATAAATTGTTACTGAATAAGTCCATTTTCGTCAGGTACATGAAATGTTTATTTAGTTATAAAAAACTTCACTCTCAGATTCTTCAGCTCTACTTTGGTTTTGATTAAAATTTTACTACTTTTTATGATTTTTTTTGGATTGATTCTGTGAGTTATGCTGTTATTTATTGGTTAACTTTCATTTTATCTTACTCCAATAGCATCTTATTTGACCGTGAGCTTTCAAAGTTGCCATTCTTAGTGAATGTTCTGTCCTCTACATCGTTCTCTCTAGCCTGGTTTTTGGGGATCTGACCATTTTAAGAGACAAATTTTTCGTGCTACACGAGTAAGTAGTGGTTTGGAAAAAGATATGGCGAAACAACTTTACGAGCAGGGGAGAAGTAGAAAAGGTTTTATTTTGGATTAATTTGTTTGTTTCATTAACTTTATTTGGTTTTGCTTTTGATATTAACGGTTTTCAATTACGCACAACTATTAAATTCTAAATAATTTTGAGCATTTCTAAATAGATTTTACTATATTCTCATTTCCTTTAAATTCTAGACAGGAGATAAAAACGTTTTTAGAGAGGAAAATGGGTAAATATATAAGATTTGAACATGAGATTAATGCGTTCTTTCTCTAAAGTTACTTAACTTTCTGATAAGGCGTTGCAGAGTCGACTTTGCAGAATGAGTCGACTTTGGTCGGGTACATGATTACCATTACTGATACTGTTCTCTCAATACTTGCATCATCCAGGAAATGTTTTATGAGTAAATTAATGATGCCATGACAGAATTGAAATTTTAAGTCTTCGCTATTTTATAACAGAGTGTTCTTACAAAAACTGAATCGATGTATACAAAAACGTTCTAAGTCATAAAAACTATTTAATGACTTAGAACGTTTTTGTATACATCGATTCAACTAAAGTTTTCAAGCAAACTAAGTTACAAACTAACTTTTTATCATATTTACAATGGAAGAAAAAAAAAAAACAAAGTACAAAAAATTACCACATTACAAATCAAATTTTAATGTTTAAAAAGATACCTCGGAAAAATACTTTTTACAATGCTCAGTTTTATAAAAACAGCCGTCAACAATAAAAAATAATATTAAAAGGTATTATTACAGGTGTTGCTTTTAACAACTTGGTATTATCTTCGAAAATGTCGTCAGCTAATGTATTTAGAGGATAAATTTCACGATCTATCCGTTAGAAATATTGCTAAACAAAGTCAACTCGTCATTAAAAATGTAAGTCGAAGGTCATTAGAATAATATAAGACGAAGATCATTAGAATAATATAAGACGAAGATCATAAGAAGATCATTTTTTGATAACACAATTAAAAAATTTAGTAAAGAATTTTTTAATTTTTGACGCTTTAGTTTTTCTTTTACGATGACTAAGAATTAACTCAAGATTAAAAACTTCAAAACATTAAGTAAATAGTAATAAAACATATATGAAACAGAAATGATGGTAAAACATATAAACTGACAGCCGTACTCGTGAAACTTGAAAATGGTTCTGTTTGTCGAACCATGAAATTGTATACTTCGTTTTTATTTTGGGCTCTTAAGGGAGGGCCCATGACTTGCCTTATTTGGTAATAATAGTCGTTTAGCCAAGTGATCTAAATGAAATTTTTATAGAAGATATATAGAAAACTAATGTTAACAGATTCACATGCAAATAAATTTTAATGCAACAAACGTTATTTGTTCTCGGGTATCAAATAATTCACTTCCTTTTCTCTTCGCTTTTGAATTTTTGAAAACTTTTTCAACTGTTTTTTGATTTTCTGTTTCCTAAGTTTAAGAATTCTAAAACCTAGGGTCATTTTCACTCCTCCTGATCAAATTAATACCCCACCAAAAAACATTCAGTAAACTTTGTCGTTTGGATAAATTAAATTAGTGTTATAAAACAAAACGAACGGGATTTATTAATTTGAAGATTTTTGTTTTTTTATTAATAACACATTGTAGATATTCTTATGGAGCGTCTTAAAGAATTTCGGCGATTTCACTCACGTTGAAAAAAAAAACATACATAAATCTTATGTAAATTTAATGTTTTTGTGAGGAACACAAAATGCTGAATATCTCTCGATTGGCTAGTAGTTAAAACACGGACTGTAAAAATAAGATTATTCTTAAATACAAATATTCAAATAATTGGTTCGAATAACTGTAAAATTGAATTTTTCATTATCTCATGTGTTTTAGAAATAGATGAAAGAGATAAAAGCAGAAAAACTTTCTAGCTTAATTGCTTATTCTAAATCCCTCTTTTTCCTCTATTTACAAAGTTAAGGATTTAACCCCTTTAACTCCCCTATTATTTGAAACATGAGAGTACTGCAAGCAGCAAAAGTTATGAGAATCACGTTTAAAAGAACACACAAAAAAATTTTAATAGAAATAATTGGAAAAACCTCTTTTTGATTAAGCATTTCGGTATTAATCAATTTTCTATCGAACGGAATCTAAGAAAAAAAAAAAAACGCTTAACTTGCATACAAAAATTCTTTATAAATCGATCACAATTCAATTGCAGTTTTAAGGGATAAATTTTGCTATATATTTTTTAAAACTATTTACCCATGTCAGAACGTCAAAACCAAGAAACTTTGCATACTAAAAGGAGAAAAACGATAAAATAAAAAATTTTAAATAACTTTTTAAGAACATGCTTTGGTGAAAATTTCAGTTAACATTTTAAGATAAAAAATTAAAGTCCAAACATAGTACCTTTAGCTGTTTCTCTTTGACATAAATAGCGGTTTCTAGACGAATCCCAAACTCACCAGGCTGATAATAACCAGGCTCTAAAATAAAGATTAAATTGTTGGTTTAGAAAAATAGGAATTGATTAACATTTAATTCTTTTTACATGTAATATATATATATATATATATATATATATATATATATATATATATATATATATATATATATATATATATATATATATATATATATATATATATATATATATATATATATATATATATATATATATATATATATATATATAAGACAGCCTTAGGACAATAAAAGAGGGGGAATTTTTCAGTGAACTTAAAAAAATAAAAACTCAAAAGTTAATATCTTATACCATCTGAAAAGACCATTCCTTTGGAAAAAGGTGCATCACCATCTCTATTTTTTCCACCAGATATTAATGAAGGACCTAAACTCAAATAAATCCTAAATCAAAATAACGCCATGTAAAAAACTACTTTAACTCTATGAAAAAATTAATGCCATGTAAAAAACTATGAAAAAATGTAAAAGGTTGAATTTTCTGGTGACTAAAAATCTGTAAAGTTAAAAGAATAAAACAACGGTTTTAAAATACTGATCAACCTCAAAAATTATTCCAATTTTATAATATTTTACCTTCATGAATGCTTAGAAAAGAACCAATTCCATGTCCTGTTCCATGAGAATAGTCAAGCCCCTGCCTCCATAAACTCTCTCTTGCAAATGCCTCAATGTTATTACCTAAGTTATAGGTGTAAGCTATTTTTCTATAAGTTTACTTTTTAAATTAGGAAATAATTCAAATAATCACTAACTATATTGTGTACCATATATATTTTGAGGAAAAACAGCAGATGCCAATCCAATGGCTCCCTTTAAAACATATGTAAACATCTCCTAAGAATAAAACACAGAATTTAAGTAAAAAAGGTTTTTATAATAATGCCAGAACTATAAACATACAGTTTAAATTTAATAATATCTTTATATTTGAAATATTTTCTTTGATAATAACATAGTTATTAAAATATGAAAAATTTAACAAAGCAAATTTATTATAAAAACAAAGTTACTAAAATATAAAATCTTAACAAAGTAAATATGTATGATAATAAAATTTTAAAGAATTTATTGTAAATATTTGAAATCATCAAATAAAAAATATTTCAAACATCCCTTCTTACCCTTTGCCTATCTGTTGGAGTACCAAGATGAATGGTTCTTGTTATATCTGTAGAACCTTCACTATAAACAATAATTTACTTTATAGATAAGTAGAGAATAGCTTATATATGTGTACACACTACCAACAAAAAGTTTGAGGCAGTATATGTAAATATTGTATTATAGTGTTTTTTAATAATTTATGTATTAATTTAATAATGTATGTTTAATTTAAATTGTAGTATCTATGCAATTTGCATTGCATAGATATTACAATTTAAATTAAACAGTGACATTATGATTACTGATGTGTGAGTTTGGAGTTATCTATTTATTTTAGCAGTCTAAGAATATGCACAAAAAACAAATGCTGACTCAGTAAGAGAAAATAGAAACATCTTTGGTGCATCTTTTTGTTGAAATACACAATTAACTGCAGTTGTTAACTGCAAAATTTTAGAAGTGTTGTTAATATTCAGTTAATAATTATGCTACTTATTTTTCTTTTAAATGTGGTATTAATGTAAGTACTATTATCTTTCAAGCAGTTTCTTAAACTTGAGAGTTATAAATTTGTAGACTTTGTTTTCATACTACAAAATTTTACAACCCAAAGGAAATGGGTACAATAAAATACTTGTTTATGCAGAGGAAGACTTTTTCAAAGTCCAAATTGCAAAAAAGTTAAAGGTTTCTTGATGTTGCATACAGAGAATGTTACATTAATTCCAGCAGGATTCTGCTTACATGCAGTGATTCCAGCGGATTACATAAAAGTTAGAAACAATCAGTAAGGCCAAAGAAGAAAAAGAATTTTAGAGCAAGAAATTAAAAACATATCATTGACAGAAAACTCACAGCTGAAAATGTTAGAGCCCAATACAACTAGTTTAATGAAGTTGACCAGTTGACATGTCCACAGTAAAGGATCAATTAAAGAAATTTGAAACTTGACCATTTGGAGATGTTTTGGAGGTGAAAATGTTGAAATCCAACACAAAATAGAAGAAACTATAAAAAAAGAAATTTACAAGGACACATTAGAAACTATATTAGTTCCTTCTGGAGAGCAGTTATTTGCTCAATAGTACATTTTCAAGCAAAATAACAATCCTAAACATACTAGCAAAGTTTGTAAAATCTTTTTAGAAGACTTGCAGCGACAAAATATCTTGAAAATTATGAAGTGGCTACTGTGGTCTTTGGATTTGAATCCAATAAAGCTGCTGTGGGAGAAATTGGATAGAAAAGTAAGACAGAGACAACCATCATCATCAAACAGTATCTTGAATATCTTGCAAACTTCCTGGAATCAAATACAACCAGTGACATTACAAAAATGAACTAACAGGATGTCCAGAATCTGTAGAGCCATTATTAAAAGTCAAGGTAGATATTTTGACAAATCAAAAATATAATTTAACAATAAAAAGGTTATAATACCAAGTTAAAATTATTGTCTATTAATTTGCCACCTGCCTCAAACTTTTTGTTGGTAGTGTGTGTGAGAGTATGTGTATAATTAGGATGGGTTGAATTTTTTTTTTTAATGAATCAGGGAAATAAAGTTGCATTTTAGCATCTCTGTTAACAATATGTAAAAGAATTGTAAAAAAAATTTATTTACTTTTGCCAACTTTAACTTGAATTTTACTGTCAGCTGAAAACGATGCTATTTTACAAATGTTATATAATTACAGGATAAAAGCATTAAAATTTAAATTTTTCAATGATTCATGTTAATAGTATTATATTAGTAGTAAATAGAGATTTGCAAAAGTTTAGAGCACCCTATATATAAAAAAAACAAAACGAAAAACTATTAGTGTTGATTGTTTACTTCTGATTTGTTTATTTATCAATTATTTTGAAAAAAAAATATCAATTGAGAAATTATTGCAGAATAATTTAAACTAAAATTGTAATATCACTTTTTGATATCACTGTAGCTGATGTAGTTATTTCATATGGCAGCATGATAGAGATTAGTAGTATTTTAAATATAACTGTTTTTGTTTCAGTCATTGTTTAACAAACTTGCGTACTTCAGACATGACAACTTGTATTGCTAACCAAGTGATTGAAATCTACGATAAAGCTAGTATTCCATCCGTTAATTTTTTTAGCAGCAGTTTGAGTGAAATGACTTATCTCACTTATGTGTGACCTTGATAATTACTCATTAGAAAAAAGATCATCTTCATCATTTGAAAATAAAAATCAATCATTTCAAAAGTTGTTTGATATGTGCACTTGTAAGTGCTTAAGTCTAGGAATTTCTGACAGAAATCAGTATGAGTGTAAGTTTTCATATAAAATACAAGCAGTGGAATGGAATTTTCGGATTGACTAGAATACAAATAAAAAAGCATCATTGCCAAAGTTGACATGAATTGATGAATTGCTTTCTCTACAAAATAGATACAACTATCCAAAACTATGTAAGACTCTTGACAGATGCAAGATCAGTAACAGAGAAGCTTGTATAATTGCAAATGCAGTATTAAAAGATCTAAATCTCCTAACATCAGAAACTATAATCGACCCTAGTAAAATAAAAAGACAAAGGAAGTTTTGGAGAGAACAAGAGATTAAGTTGCATAATGATGAGATGAAGAAACTGGCATGTATTGGATTTGATGGAAAACAGGATAAGGCTCTAGTGCATAATACCAAATGCCATAGAAGTATGAAAGTGGAGTACTGTGTTATAGTTTCCTTTCCAGAAAACAAATATGTTGATCATATAGTTCCAAAAAGCAATGAGTTACTGCTGTTGCCAATGAGATCATGTCAGTCCTAAAAGCAACAGTCTATTAACACTCTTCAAGCAATATTATCTGGTGTCTTTACTAAAGCAACCTGTTTGATCAGGACCTGCAACATTATCTGGTGTCTTTACTAAAGCAACTCTGTTCAATCAAAAAGACATCCCAATTGTTGACTTGTTTCCAATTGCTGGTAAGATTGTTGATGTTCCTGATGAGGTCCATAAAGATCTCAGTACAGATCAGGGATATCTTCTGAAAGCATGCTTAACTGTGCAGGTAAGATGTGATTTAAGTCAATACATGCCATTTCTATAGTATAGCTAACTAGGTAATATAAATCATTCTAGATGAGTCTTATGTTTTTATATGCCACAGTTGCATCAACATTATTGCAGAGACTAGTAAGTTTCATAGTTAATCTTTATGGCCTTACATGATTTCACATAAAATGTCATAGTGGATGTTAAGATGAGTCAAAAAAATTGTTTTTCCTTATGAACAGTGTCAACAACTCAATAAGCCAGATCAAGATATTGTGTTTCCAGTACTGCAGAACAACAGTTCTTTTACTCATCCTGAACATGTGTTGATAGCTGCAGTTTATGATGACAATTTGGATAATTGTAGGCAAGCAGTTCAAATTATAATCTCATCAAGACAGAGTGCAACCTAATGCTGTTTGAACTTTTGATAAAAATGAAATTAAACTGAACTTCTCTGCTGAGATATATTTTAACACGATTGATTGGAACAACTGCCAGGTAACACCACCCTTTCTGTTATCATGCATCCAATGATGACCTTAAGACATATCAGCAACTTATTCTACCAACATTTCCATGCTTATCACAAGCTGTTGAACAGACAATTAAAGATATTTCAGCATCTAATTCAAAACTCTATGGATACAAACTCAACATGGCATGGTTTTGTTGGGCAAGAAAGCTTGACTTGAATTGCCTAAAATGTATACTAAGGCTAATTTCAAATAACAAGTAGATCTTCTTTATTATATAGCTTGTTTGAACAGTGGTCTTAGCTAATTACTATTGAAAAAAAGTTTTGAAATAAGCATTGACTGACAGAAACGTTTATGTATTTTTTACATTCTAAGGCTCATGCAACAATAACACTTTTCTATGACTAAAAGTTGGGAAGTTTAAACATTAAAAAAAAATTAAACTAATACTTTTTATTTTTAAGGATTAGGTCATGCAACAACTTTTTAACAGTGTTTCATTATTGCAGCCAAACATTTATTACATTTTGACCCACCCTAACATATATAGGCATACATACATACATACATACATACATACATACATACATACATACATACATACATACATACATACATACATACATACATACATACATACATAGAGCACACATGCAAAAACTTACTGAAAATGAGCACCAGAGTCAAGTAGATATAACGAGTCAGCTTTTATTGGTATGTTGGTTTCATTTTCTGGTCTGCAATAATTAGTATAAAATTTGTTATTACACTTTATTTAGCATTAAGGTAATTTGAATAAGCTCACATGCAGAGAGCAATAAACTTACTTGTAATGAATAATGGCCCCATGAGGTCCATAAGCTGATGTGATGTCAAAACTTAAATCAAAAAAGTTTTCTTGTTTTCTAAAAAACATAAACAATAAATGTTGATGAAAGAAAGTTGCTCCATTAGATATTTTAAAAAGCCAAACCACTTTTTAATACCACTTGTATTGCTTTTGTGTTACTGAAATTTCCTATCTTGTATAAAACTTCAGCAAATTGTGCCTTATAACATTTAGATATTTGAATAAAGAATACCTATTAAATAAGTTCACAGATTGCATTTGAAAATGCTGGTAACCCCCTTAAAATATTTATTAGCACTTTCTCAATAAATATAAAAATCTTCTTTGACACAGCAACAATTGTATTTTCAGGTACGTAAACTATAAATCAATAACAAATAAGATGTTTGAATGATACTGATCACTTTTGCTCCATTTTTTTTGTATACTGTGCTAATACAAAAAAAGGGATGTTATGGTGAAAAAGGTTTTAAGTTTTCGACTTTGAGTTTAAGTCAATGAGACTTAACTCAAAGTAGAAATTGTGAGTTTTTTGGTCTTAAATCAAGTTTAAGTTCTGTAAGTTATTATTTAAGTAAAAACTTTAATTTTTTTTTTTATTTCACTAAATGTTTATATTGAAGTTGATTTGAGTCAACTTTGAATTATCTATGAAAAAACTACTAAACATAGTGAAAAAAATATCAAATATACAATTAACACCCACATGCTGCTTATACTTTTATTATGAAAATGTTGAAAATGTCTGAAAGTAAAGTAACAATTTTCACTTTGTTACAAAAAAAAAAAAAAAAAAAAGAAAAAAAAAAGAAATTGTAGAATTGAGGCAGGAGAAGTCTCCCCCTCTTCCTCTGTATCTCCCTGAAATTGTGCTACTACAATTTAATTAAATAATACCAAATAATTTTTTTAATTAAGTAATTTTAAGTTAAATAAAAAAGATTTCTTAATATAAAAAACTCTAAGATTTAAATGCCATCATTTTGATTTTGTATAAATCTATCTTACTTAGAAAACTTATTTAGAACTTATTCAGCTCTATTCAGTTTCATGAGAGTATTACTTTTTTTTTTTTTTTTTTATTAGAGGCCTTCTTTTTTTGTATTTTATGCTAAAGAATTTAAACTCATTAATTATGGCTGAACAAACTTATGGCTAAACCAATTTAGCATCTTTTAGTCAAGATCACAATAAAAAAAAACAACTGACAAAAAGAATAAAAGAAACAAGAGGCTTAAAACAACCTTTTAAATTCATGAAGTTGATTAGCACCAGAAATTTCTGTCACAAGTTCCCCTTTGGAAATCTAAATTTAAAAAACTAACCATTAACAGTAATGATAACTATTATAAGAATATTGTAAATAATAAGAATAATAAAAAAAGTAAAATTTACATTCTAACTGTTTAAAATTGTGACTTTAAAAACAAAGATAACATTTAAAAAAACACCTGATTATCAAGCCATACAAAATACTCCATAATAGCAATTCCATCTTTTATCTAAAAACACCTTTTTTAAATATTATTTTCTTTAAAATGAAATTTTAATAAAACGACAGAAAAAGTTCTAAAACCAAATCTCTATATAATTCTACTGATTCCTTTTTTTTTGCTCAAATTTTATAAGTAGTTTTTTTTATCAGTACCTTTTCATAACAGTTATATAAGTTATATAGCAATTATGTAAATTACACTACAGTTCAAATTTACCCTGTGTTGGAGAAGTCTTTTAGATTATAGGCTAAACTTATGAGCTTTAGACATACTTACATTAGCGGACTTCATTCCTTCAAGTTCAACAAGATTTTTCTTTGCTTTAGGTAGCTGAATAGGTGAATCTTTTACAAGTTGATTAGCCTAAGCATTAATGATGTTAGTTAAAGATGCCTAATATTTTGTTTTGAGACTGCTAACTTTTTTATTGCGCATATATACACAGATAAATTAAAATAAAACATTTTCTTTGTTATTTTTATTTTAATGATTTAAAAAAAAACTTGAAAAAAAAAAAAACTTGAAAAAAATTACTTCCGGTATGTTAGAAGCAATAAACATAGAAGTATCAGGAGTTATCTAAAGCATCAGAAAAACAACAGTTAAAATTTTTTTTTACAAACTTTCAATGAAAAAGTCACAGTCACAAAATTGTCAAATAAAGTTAGTGAGTTGCAAAATAAAAATCTATTTATCAATAATTTTAAAAAAATTCTACTTACCCATATGCTTTCATTACTTGATTGAGCAAGTTTGGATATATATTCACAAATTTTTTTATAATCATAATTTACAGTAATTACACAACTTTTGTTTCCAGGAATTGAACATAAATGCTCTTTAACCTTGGGTGTGAGTTTTTCATCAGCTACAAATAATCTAAAATAGAATGTGTCCAGAGAGTTTGAGTGCAGTTAAAAAATGTTATAAGTTAAAAATAAAAGTTTAAAGAAAGCTTTGTTTATGTTTTCCTCAGCTATTAAAAAATTAATTACTAAAAACTATGTTATCTAAATTGCATGTTACATTCCTGGCACTCTCTTAATCTTCAGCAAAGATTTTTGAGTACAATTCACCACAAAACCTGAGATACCGAAGCCATTTTTTCCTGTGATATTTTGGTTTAATTGAGTTAGTGTTCTTAGCTTATTTTTGTGCACCCTCTCTTTAATAAATACCTATAAGTAATAGTGCAAAGGACTTTATTGGGAAATAACTCCTTTACAGCATCAATTAAACTTTTTTAACTTGACTTCTCTTACAAACAGATAACATTGGATTTTCACTTGTTAATTGTTGGGACACATTTGTTTTTTACTTAGACATAAAATACATGCTGTTACCAGAGAATAGTCCCATACTAAATTTACACAAAGCTGCTTAGTATTACACTCCTCCCACCACTCTACCTACCAATTTCAAAAAGAAATAACACTCACGCTTTCTGGACACTTTATATGTTTTCATAATTATGTGGACCCCATAATTAATTGTGTGTAATTGAAATTCTTTTTACAAGAGTCTATTTTTTATAGGGTTGTACTCTAACATATTACTTTTTATAAGTTAAAATGAAAAATACTTTTACTTGATAAAAAAACATACGTTGCGTCATTTTGAGTGATAATTGCATATGAGTAGAACATGGGATTGTAAGGTATATCTTTTCCTCTAAGATTTAGCAACCCTAATAAAATATTAATTTAAGAAAATTTAAATTATTCAATTGCAAAACTTTTATTTATATAATTGAGTCTAAAAAGGTTTTTAGTTAAAAAAAATACTCTTACAAGCCACATCATCTAAAGCTGTAACAATTATGGCTTTTGCACTATTGTCTTTTAATGTTTTACGAAGATCTATCAACTTATCTTCATAGTATTTTCCTAAAAAAATTATGAAACTTTAAATATACAATTTCCTTAAACATTTATGTACAAAATTGGTAACTAGATTTTTTTTTAACTAAGTTTTTAAAAATAATTCATAGAAGAAAAAGATAAAGCTCTTCAAGACTTTGTGTGTGTTCCAGCAATTGCTTATAGATTTTTTTTTAAAAAACAACTATTTGTTCAATCCAAGCCTGAATAGGTTTGATTGATTCAATTCTGATGATTGAACTGATCATGATACAAATTTTGTTTTATTTTCTTCCTCCATGCTTTAATTTTGCTAGGTGTGTTTTCCAGCAGTTGCATTTTATTGGAGCTCTTACTGTTTGTTTCAATCAATCAGCTGCCTGATGATGAAATCAAAAATTTTTTGACATTTCTATGTTGGTGTGTTAGTTGATAGTTTAAAATTTTTGAATGATCACATATCAGAGAAATTTTTTTTCCAACATTAAAGAGTAATATCTTTAAAAATATATCATAAAAATTCATGTTACAAATAAAATTTTTTTTAAATACCAGCATAAATAAAAGGATGAATAAATATAGAGTTTGTAGTTGGAGAAGGTCGATTTGTCCAAATTTCATCAATTAGGTTTTTATCAACATTCTTCCATTGAACTACCTTATCGAATGACTAAATGAAAAATACCTGTTAGAACTTGAATTATTGTTTTCAAAAACAAACAAAAAAATGCAGTAAAGGTACATATGAGCTCTATATTAGTTTAAAAAAAAATTTAATATATAAAATGTTAAAGATGTATTGAGTTTATTACCTTTAAATAGGACTCCTTTTGTTCTAAAAGAACATTAACATTAAAAGTAATAAAATAGTTAGATGCACATGGAAAATAAAATTTGGATGAAGAGAAATTTAAAAAAACTTTAAAAACTAATAAAATTGTAGAGAATCTTACTTATAGAAATGATTTTTGGGTCAGCACTTACAAAAGATCCAGCAAGCTCCTAAAAAAACATTCTGTTAAGCCAAAAAAAAAAATGTATAAAGAAAAAAATGAAAAAAATATAATAAAAAAAAATATATAACCTTTTTAATCCAATCATTCATACTAATGTTAGCAATACCTAAAGAATATTTTTGTTGTAATTATTAATATAATTGTAACTATAAATATAATTAAAAAAAAAAAAAAAAATCTAACTATGTCAAAAAAGTATTAGGTATTTTATAGGAGAGCTAATAAAAAAATATCTTTCTTTTCAATTGGTTCTCCAATAAGTATCTAATATGTTACATAACAGTTTACCTCTGACAGCAAAAATTCACCTGTTTTCATAATATCCCAATTACAGTCCACTTGCATTTCCACCTGCGTGAAATATCTACCATCAACCCATATTGTAGCATTGTTTAATGTAACTACAGCTGTACCTAAACAAATAAAAAGTTTAAACAAATTGGTATTTAAAAATTTAATCAATTTATATACATACATACATACATACATACATACATACATACATACATACATACATACATACATACATACATACATACATACATACATACATACATACATATATTTAACAAAATATTAATCTAAAAAATATAAATAAAAAACTAGCTACCTGCAGATCCTGAAAATCCAGAAATGAATTCTCGTCTTTGAAACCAAGGTGCAACATATTCGGTCTTAAGTTAATGAATTTTGGATTTTTATAACAGCAATTAAAAAAAGAAAAAGAACAAGCTACCAAAACATTTTTTCACAAATAATCAATAGCTGTTGTATACACTTTCATGAGTTTGAGATTTCTAAGGCTTGGTGCCATATTTATTTATAGTATTGCAGAGGCAATACTGTAAATAAAATAAAAAAGTCCAATTTCCAAATTCATTGATTTTGCAACAAACCACAGGTTTAACTTACTATATAGGTACTTACTATTTTAGTACCAAACCACAGGTTTAATTTACTATACAAAGAAAGAAATACAGAGAAGTAAAGAAAATACAAAACCTGATGATCATCAGAGGATGGTACAATATAGCCACTAATACCATTTGTTATCATAAGCTTGCGCAATTCTACCAATAACTGTGTAGTGTTTTTCACAGTTACTGGGTATGGAGCCTGAAAATAAAACCAATATTTTTTAATGAAAAAAATTTAGATCTACCTAATTCATCAATTGTCACTAGCAAATATATTTGTTATCATGATAACCAGCCCAATAAGTTGTAAGGGTGGGATTTTTTCAAGACCTAACAGTATATATGTACATATATGTGCGTAAGTCTCATCAATATCTTTTGTAAATCTTTACAAGATTATGATAATTTTCACAGTAGCAAGATAAGTGGAAGCTAGAAAATTAAACACACCAATGGTTGTCCATTTTTACAAATTCTTTCACACTTTATTTCAGTAATAACTAAAAAAGATAAAAAAAAAGCAAAAATTCAACTTTGTGCATATATATATATATATATATATATATATATATATATATATATATATATATATATATATATATATATATATGCATACACACACACACACACACACACACACACACACACACACACACACACACACACACACACACACACACACACACACACACACACATAGAAACCAAATCAGCTCCCAAATGTAAAATATGATTGTCACCTTAAAAAGCAATACCTTTGGCTTCAATTATTAGCAAAAGGACAAATAAGATTTGGTTAGGATTAAACTTAATACAAATATAATGCTTAAACTTAACTCCAACCCTCTTACCAACATTTATACAAAATGGTTTTTAAACTTTATTGTGATTAAAAGAAATATGATGGTGAGTGGATGCTTTGCTTTATATTTTACTTTTTGTAATGGATCAAGTCATAAGTAATTCTCAAAAATCCTTGATAAATAGGCACAAAACTAATTTCTGTAGTAATCTATTAATTTTAGGCAACAAGATTGTGTATAATATATACATCTGCCTTGAATAATTTGGCTATTGCAACTTCAAGGGTGATGCTTACTTTCAAGTTGCTTAATCTTATACTTTGTACAAGTGAATGTAGTTCTTTTTACATGATTGTAACAAATAAGGAACAAAATAGGAATCTTATGTTCAGTACTTTGCAGTAGACAAATTCCTCAGCTTCTCTTTAGATGTGATGGGACTGTTACAAGCAATTGGTACCAGGCATCAACTTAATAGAAAATGCTTTCAGCAAGGTGCCTAAAATATGAAGAATGTTGCTTGAGTAACCATGGTAAAAATTCTCCTACTTTGACTATAAATAAAAAAGGGCTTAGTCAATAACTGTTAAAAGCACTAAATCAACATTTAAAGAGATCAGATCAATGTTTTGTCAACAGCTAGATGTCAATTTGTAACTAGTGTATTCACTGGGCCACAGTTGACTGATGTTTACATCAGAAAATCTTAACAACTACAATGAAATGTTTGATAAACTACTTGACAGTTATTGGGAGTTCAGCTGTAGAATGTCATATAAAATATATCATTTACGCTTTCTCATCTTGACATATTATGGTCAAATCCTGATGATATAAATAAGAAGTACAGAAAAAGCGACATCAAAGTGATATAGATGCACTACCAATGAAGATGATGGGTGATTGCATCTTGAGTTTAGTTTAAAATAACTTTAATCACAGAAGACAAAAATTATCTAGGGTACATTTTTGAATATTTGAAAGTAAATTGCAGTTAAATTTAATTTATTAGCATTTCAATATAAATTGATATTCAATACAAAAAAATTGGTAAATATAGGGTTTTTACTAAAAGATACATATATTAGACATATTACACATCAAATAAAGGATTTTGGGGTCAAAGAATTTAAATTTGAGATTTTTTTTATATACAATAAAAACCTGTATAATGCATGTGTTTGTGTTCAAATGCATGTTAGGGGACATTAACTTTTGTAAAAAATTAGCTTTGACTCAAAATACATTATCATTATTATATCAATACACAAATGCTTGTGTATAAATTAAAGCCATGTGAGCAAAAACAAAGCAGAATATTAAATAGAAAATTAATTTTCACTACTTGAATTTTTAATAAGTTTAGTATTTCTAGAGGCAAAGCTCTTCATTAATAATTTGTGTTTTATAAATGAAATACTTGAGATTTCAAAGGTTAGTGCATTTGATCTTTTGTATTGTTAATTCTTGATGCTTTTCCTATCTGGTACAACCTTGTATATGGTTTTTTAGGTTTTCTTGAGCTTCCTCAAATCAAATTACTTTGAAATGGAAAAACCATGTATCAGAATTTTTTAAACACTAGGTGGCATTATATACAAAACTTATTTACAAACAACAATTTTAGTTGTATCAGTAGAGTAAACTTCAAATTCTTCAGTAAGGGATAAAGCAATATGTTGCTCATTGGGTAGATCTACAATATTTACTATTTTGCTTTTTTCACAAATATCTCTTCATTCCTTAACTGAACCAAGAAGGTGTAGGATGAGAAGACACATAATTTTTTTTCTAATCAATTATTTTTCTACTTTAAAATTTTTTCAAAGTTTCTACCATTTTTAAAGCTTTCAAAATAAAAATCTGTACAATACTCAGTGTTGAGTATTTTAAAAAGTATTTTAAATGAAAGTATTTAAAATACTATTTAAAATACTTTTGTATTATTTTTATTTTTATTTGAAATGGTTTTATTCATTAGTATTTTCAATTTTATTTCAAATACTTTTCAAGGCTATTTTTTATTTTGTTTAAAACACAAAATACAAAATACTTTTCCACCAACAGCAAATTAATTAAAACTTGGTTTCCAAAAGTTCTTTGGCTGGATTGAGCTGCCTTGGACCACCCTTGGTAATGGTAATTTGTTATTTAATTACTAATTAGAGGGAACCAATCTACCAAAAATTCAAAATGGACTGAAATTGTAGAAAACGACTGAAATTGTAGAAAATGAAAATGCTGAGAGTGAACAAGCCGTCCCTGACATACTTTGATGGAAAATTTTTCAAAATTATATCTAAAAGTAAAACTACAGGGGGTGTTAAAATTATTGCACAGTGTATGTTATGTGTTGGCAAAAAAACCTACAGTGGTTCACTGAAAGCAACTTCTAATTTTACTCAACATCTTCAGGTATGTATATAACTGCAAAAACACTATATTATATTGCGCACTAAACAGTAAAAACGATAAACACATAAAGCAATGCTACAACATAACACAAATAAATGCAATAATCTCGGTTGATTGACTGTTGTTGTTGTTGTTGCAGAATGCTCATGGCAAAAAGCGAATCGAGGAATACAAGCAGCACAAGGTTTAAGTTGCAAAACAGCGTAAGCGCTCGGTAGCTGAGATGGAATCTGGAGTTGGAGGTGGACCTTCTGTCGAATCTGGTCCTGCTTCTAAGAAGTTGAAACAAATACATATTATGCCTCGAAATCAAACATCCATTTCACAGGATGAAGTTGACAAGCTTATTGCTGACTACGTTGTGAAGGAAATGCGCCCCTTGATCACAGTGGAAAAGCCGGCGTTTAAAAATTTGATCCACGGACTCAATCGCAATGTCAGTATACCTTGTCGCAAAACATTAGGCAAGCGATTAAATGCCCGTTTGCAAAAAATCCGTGATGATAAAAGAACAGTCTTCAGTAAAGTACCATTTGTTTGTACAACAGCTGACATTTGGTCAGTGAACCAAAAGAGCTACTTAGGAATGACAGCTCACTATATTGATATTAGTACTGAATGCTCAGTATCACGCATATCTGTTGCTCTTTCCTGTCAATGTTTTTTTGGAAGTCATACTTACGACTCAGTGGCTGCAATGATCTCAAAAATTCATAATGATTATGGGTTACACGTGGAAAAAATTACAGCAACAGTAACAGATAATGCCTCTAACTTCAGCAAAGCCTTCCGAGAATATTTTGTAGATACTAGCAGTACTGCATCTGGTTCAGGGATCTCTGCAACTGCTGAAGAACAAATTCAGGAAACAGGAACTGGTGATGATGATGAAGCAGAAAATTCCGACAATGATGTTGAAAAAGCGGACATGACTACAGTCCTAAATTTACCAGTTAGCGAAGACACGGATGATGATACTGAAGTTGTTCTGCCTCACCATGAAGCTTGCAATAGTCACTCTCTCAGCCTCACATCAACTACTGATGCAGATAAAGCATGTGATTCTGATGCTAATTTCAAACATCTTTATCGAGCTGCATTGGCCAAGTGTACCAGCATTTGGAATTTGCTTCATAGAAGTTCCAAGGCATCGGATGCTGTGAAAAAAATTATCGCAAGGGCAATACTGATATCAGTCCCTACACAATGGAGCTCCCGGCATGATGCATTGAAATACATTCTCCAGTTGCAAGATAAGCTTGGAGAAATATGCGACGTTTTGAAGTTGCCAAAGTTCAAAAAGAAGGAGTTAGAATGTCTAGAAGAGTATGTAATGATAATGGCTCCTATTGCTGTTGCCATTGACAGGTTACAAAGTGACAATGTGTACTTTGGCGATGTATTTCCGACGCTGCACACTGTACAGCAGAAGTTGCAGGACCTGCAGCAGAAATCACTGAAGCATGCTAAGAAATTTGCAGAATCTATGCTTACAAGCTTGAAAACAAGACTTGAGGTTCATCTATCATTTTCTGAACATAATGCCAGCAGGATAGTTGCAGCAGTATCGCATCCCTACTTCAAAATGAGATGGGTTCCGGGTGATAAAAAAGATTTCTGTCGTGATCTCTTCGTTCGTGCAGCTAAGTCTCAGCAACAACAGTTGTTGGACAGAGCTAATACTATTTCTGACCCTGACCCACTTCCAGGTACTCAATCAGCTAGTGGCATTGGCATGAGTGATGATTTTTTCTCGTTTAGCGAAATTAACATTGTAGAACAAACAACAGTCAACAACGAATGTTTATCGTACTTAAGCGACTCTGGTACGGATTTTAAAATCTTGGCAAAATATGAAGTTATAAAACACGTATTTGTGAGGTACAATACGACCTTACCTTCATCCGCACCTGTTGAGCGGTTATTTAGCACCGCTGGACAAATTCAGACGCCACGAAGGAACTGTCTTAGTGATGCAACACTCGAAAAACTGTTACTTTTAAAGGCCAATAAATATTGATTTAAAGGTTAAATTATGTCAATAAAGTTGTGATGTACGATTCGAGTCGCTACAATTCCAGTATTTTGTATTTTGTATTTAAAATAGTTTTATAATGTATTTTTATTTGAAATACTTTCCTTGTATTTTATTTTTATTTTCATTTCAAATACTTTTTAGGTAGACTATTTTATTTTTATTTCAAATACTTTTAAAAAGTATTTTGCTCAGCACTGACAATACTGTATAGCTCACCTAATTTTTCAGGAGTTATTCCTAGCTAGTAGTTATGTTTAAAATTTTGCATTAATTTGTAAGATGATCGTTAGGTGGTAAGAGAAACTAAAAGAAGTTGCAGATGAGATTGATGCAGATCTCTTTGACTTTGAAAAATATAGTTTGCTTAGTAAAATGATTTTGTAAAAAAATATAGTTTGCTCAAAGAAGGAGAAAAATTTAATTAAAGAAAATTGCCAGCTTTGTATTTCACATTTCTAATAGATAACTATTTGAACAGTTGAATTTACGGAGCTATTAAGAGGAATTCGTTACAAAAAGATTGTAATTATTAAATACAAGTTTAACTTAGCTGAAAAGATGAGAAAAATGAAATAAAATCAATTATACAGCATTTCTACATGTGTCGAAAAAATCCTGAGCTGATATCTCAAATGAGGGTAAAGTAATTGCAAGTAGTGACATCTTTTAAAATTATAAAACAAGCAATTGTACGAGACAGAGAGGGCAGACGGTTAATATGGTGATAAAGCTTCACAACATTTACATGTGCTACAGTTAAATCCCGGCAAATCGAACCTTTAAGGGACCAAGGAAATGGTTCGACTTAACGAATGTTCGATTTAAGTGAAGCTTTTTCCACCGTTGAGTTTTCAAGGGACTAAAGAAAACAGTTCGAGATAATAAAAGTTATTCTTAACCTGTGTTCAGCAGACCAGCTAGTCTCAACGCCGCACAGTGAAGCGAAATGGTCAAAAAGCGGCCAAAACTCAAAATTTTGTAAAGTAATAAACGTTTTAATTAAATTATTGTTCCAATTCTCTGACTAGGATAGCAGACATGAGAGAGTCAAAATATATATTTTTCTTACAATTTGATATTTTTTCTAATAAGTTGTAAAAAAAAATTAATGAAAATGGTGTATTTTTCTTACAATTTGATATTTTTTCTAATAAGTTGAAAAAAAAAAATTAATGAACATGCGCCGAATTAGATTCCAATTAGAATGTTCTTTTAGTTGCTATGGTTTCAATTGTAACTTTAAGGGATATTCAAAAACGAATTCTGTTTAGCGAATCGATCTTGTGGCAAAAAAGACGCACTAGATCATTTTGAAGCCAAAAAAATTCAAAGATGGACCATCTACAACATAATCAAGCGTGCTAAAAACAATTTTAGTTATGAAAGAATCAAAGGAAGTGGTAGACGATAATTCGTTTGACTATTTTTTCCCGAGAACTTTGGGAAGTCAGACGAGAAAACTTTGGTTTACGTATTTCATTAAGATCAAAGAAAAGCCGCAGGAACATATTTGTTCCGGTAGATGAAAAATTGCATTAGCGCAAAAACCAAAGTTTTCTCGTCTGACTTCCCAAAGTTCACGGGAAAAAAAAGTCAGACAAAGTATCGTCTAAGGAGGTGGCCGTAAAGCAATAAACGTGAATAAAAAGAAAATTAAGCTGCTTAAGGACATGCTCGACCACCACAATGGAAATTCACAACGTGGTCCAGCAAGGATCAATTATAAATTGAAAACTTAGATAAGCATCGTTTGCCACAAGAAGAAAAAGATACCAAAGCGAATGGAAACTCAACGAGAACGAATTCGTACTTGCTACGATATGTTGTATTGAAAACGTCAAGCTAAATCGTGCATCATTAAGACGAGTGTTGTTTCACTTTGGCGCATATTACTAGTACATAGTACCCCTATCAATGGCAATGACAATATCTACTCAAGCGACATTGCAGAAGCTTCTATTATTGTAAAATATTGACCAACTGCTAAAGTTGAGCAAAAGATTATCGTTTGACTGGCCCGATTTGGCAAGTGCCCATTACGCCAAAACGGTGGTTTCATAACTTGACGATAAAAGTATCAATTATTTGACCAGAGTGGAGAATCCGGCAAACGTTCCAGAACTTCGCCCAATCGAGGATTTTTGTATATTCAAACAACTTTTGTAGTATTCAAACTTGCAAACAAGAGATACCAACGAACTACGTACTAGAATAAAGTATTCTCTCAAGACAAAAAGACACTTTCATGTCAACTCGTCTTCGAATAGGAAGAGTCAGGACATGTGGACTAATAGAAGACAATTAACATGAAAATAAATAAAGAACTTAGTACTTCATTTAAATATATTTCATTTTAACTTACATACTAAAGAGATCTATTTACCCCCTTTTACTTTGTGAAGATTTTTTATTGAATACCCATTATTTGAGCAAAACAGCTTTAAGTTGACTAACAAGTTGAAACTACATTACTTAATAAAGTTAAACTTTATCTATGTCCTTGGGTTTGAAATATGTTTTCCAATTACCTTATGCCTAAAATAAATAGAAAATGGCCACTGTTTCAGAAAATATATCGGTATTGTTGTCAGTATAAGACAATATGAAATTTATGTGCTTTCGATTTGTGATTTACATGCAGTGCTGAGTAAACTTCAAGAATGTTCTAGAACTTTGAGAGCTCTCCAGAAGCATTTAGAGTGCTCCAGAATTTTCTGGACTGTTCAGGAATCTTTTAGAGTTTATGCGATTAACTCGGTTAATCGCTCGTTAGTCGCTGTTTAACAAATTCCTGATGATTACATAAAAGGCATGGTGTTTACAAATATATTAAAAAAATCATAAGTAGATATAAAAAAAAATGCAATAAATAGATAAAATCTTAATATCTTTCAATTCATCAACTGTTTGAGTGTTAGATAATTAAATATTATGTTCTTCTGTTCCCGACGGCAGACTGTGCATCGCTTAACGGAAATATGATTTTACACACACACTTGATACACATTTGACACACACTTTGAGTGAGTTGATACTTTTTTTTTGCACTACAATCTTTAATACATAATTAAGTTTTTTAAACTTTTGATCTTTAAAATTTTTTTAAGCTTTTAAAAGATCAAAAGTTTTTTTAAATGTATATGATAAACATTAAATTTTTAAATTATTTTTATCAATAATCAAAACAATCATATATTTAATAGAATGTAAAACTAGAAAAAGAAAAAAAGGTATTTTATCTACTTTTGTTTCCTTAACTATGAGTTAATTTGAATATCAGAGATCGTCTTTAAATTTGTTTTTAATTTAAAAAAAAATTTTTTTGATTAAATTATAGATGCAATGAATCGAATTATATTGCTGTGCAAAAATATTCAAGCGATCTCTGTAACCATCTGTTTTAAATTCATTTTGACTGCTGTAAGCTTTATTCAAAATTGAGCTAAATTTCGTGTAATAAAAAGAAGCTCTTTACCTCAATAGAATAGGGTATTATGATTGTAAAGATTCAGTCCCAGGACTATCTGTTTTAAGTTTTTATATGATACTTAGTTTTAACTTTAAGCTGTTTTTTTAAATTATCAAAATGGTTACTTTCATTCACCGTCTACCTTTAACACGTGTTTTCCCCAAGACATATATATACTCTTAAGCAAAAGTTTTACAGCATGTACCAAGTTTCAATATGATCAAACACTCTGCTTCTAGAGTGTCCGAGTATCTTTTGGTGAATGAATATAATTATGTTAAAGATCTAGCACAGGAGGAACAAAATGACACGCATATTTATTGCAAATTGAGAGGTGATGGTTAAAGTAACCAATCTGAGTTTCAGAATGTAGTAACTACAAAGAACCGAAATAAATATATATATATACACTTATATAAATGAATATATTTAAACAAGCATTATCGTATTAGGAGAAATTGATGGATGACATCTAATATCGCATGATGAAATCCTATCCCATCGTTACCTTAATGCATTTTAATAATCTTTGTTGATTAAAAAAACCAAGAAACTATTTACTTGCGGTACACGTTTTACGACGCAAGTTATCTTAGCCGCCGTCCAAGGTTTGATATCTTTATTGAAGACATACAACTAGTTCTTTTGACTTTGAATATTCTTTACTTTGCAAAATGTAACAAGAAAAAATTCTAAGCAACTTTAAGTATATTTTATAAGATGATGTCATTCGTCTCTTAATTGGTTTTGCTTTATTGAGGTTAAAAATTCATTTAATTTATTGAGGTTAAAAAAAAATCTTTTTTAGAAAGTTTCGACCGATGCACATAAATCCCAAATTTTGAAAAGTTGTTAAACTGAAAAAACTAAAAAAAAAAAGTGACACTTTGCAATGAATGGGAAACCCATCTTAAAAGATTAATCAATTGCATTTAAGCCTCTCATCTACTTTATTGATACATTCGTTTTTTAAAAGTTAAGTAACACATAGCCTCTCTTTAAACTTGTTTTTACCATCTTTATTTTCTTTTTCTTTCTTTCTTTCTTTCTTTTTTTTTTTTGATTCCAGCTTAAAAGATGGTAGCATGAGATATGGTAGCATGAGATATGGTAGCATGAGATATGGTAGCATGAGATATGGTAGCATGAGATATGGTAGCATGAGATATGGTAGGAGACCTGTAGCTGGATAAAAAGAGAAGGATAAAGTGAAAGGAACAAGAAAAACTTTTTAAAAAGTTGCGATAAGCGAAAATATTTTTAAGTAGGAAAAAGTCGCGATATAAGCAAAATACAAAATTCCTAAGATCAACATTTTAGAAATGTCGGTCACGCTAAATCAGAAAATATTAGGAAAATATTTTTTTTAATGGCATTTAAAAAATAATTTACCGCTAACAGTGTTGTTGAGGCAAAAAATGTCTTCGAACTTACCACTTAAAAGTGTTAGCCAAACTTTCAAAGCAAACATCATTCTAATAAAATCAACGATAAAATCAACGATAAATGGTTTGAGCACTCTTGGTTTACAAGTTCGTTTAAAATATCGATAAAAATGATTGTCAATTTATTGTTAAAATTCATTCAATCGGATTGTCATTCGAAGATTTACGAACAAAGAGCAAATTTTTATTTGTTAACTCAAAAAATAGCGATGCTGAGTATATTTACATTAAGTTGATATAAAAGTCGTCATTGTAATAAAAGAAATAGTAATAGAAATAACAAAAGTATTAAAAAAATAAAAGTAATAATAATAAAAGTAATAATAACAGCAGCAATAATGATAAAAGTTATTATTTGAATAATAGTTATAATAATAATAGTAATAATAATAATAGGTACGAATAATAATAGGTACAAATAGTTAGCTTAATAAAAGTAAATAAGTTGACTTCTCAAACATGGTAACAATTTTTGTGCATGAAAGAGTAATCAAATGTCACTGTAATATCAATATGTAGTCATAATCATTGTCGTTGTAATCAAATATCAGAATCTGAAATAATCAAGTTATTTTTTCATAGATTAAGCAGTCGCAATAGGAAAGTGAATAACGACACTTGTTAATTACCTTTATTTTCTGTTACACCAGTTTAAAACTCTTTGTGTAAATCTTGTTTAACCGTAAGTTATTAACCAGCCAAGTGTTAATTTTATACTTTGATAAGTAAGTTGTCAGAGTTACGCTAAATGAAAACAGTACGTCAATGCTCTCTTTGAGTATTATAAAAACGCACATTTTCTGAACATTTTTAATGTAGCCAATCAGATTCGATTTCTTTTAAAGTCTGCCAATCATCCAAATATACAATCAAAGTTTAATTTTTAGTCGAGATGAAATTTCTAAAAACCAATTAATCGTTAAATGTTATTATTTTTCAATGAATTGCCAATCAAAAAAATTAAAAGTTCTTCTTTTGTTTTATTTCTAGTATTTTATTTAGTAATATATGAAATATTATATTTAGCATTATCAATCTTCTGTAAAGTTATCAGTCAAATTCGACAAAAAAAAAAAAAAAACTATTATCGACAATACAAAACGTTCCCAAACATTTGCACGCTACTGTAGGTAAGGACCACTTTAAGAACTTAAAATTTTATTAAAAGATTTCCCACGTATTTCTTCACGCAATTTCAGACCAATTTTGACCCCTTCCCTTAACCATTTATGAAAGTGAAGTAGGATTCTCTCGGCTGCTCTCGTTTTTATAATGATAATTGCATCATTCATTCATTTTCCAAAATTTTATACAACAACATATGAATTCAAAAATTTTTGTGTCACAAAACTTGATACGCCCACCCTCCCCATCTGTAATAAAACATCACAAAAACATGAGCCCCTCCCTCAGCCTTAGCGCGTGATGTAATATATGATTAACCCAAGAGTTGATAAACTTTTAAAGACCAACCTTTCTTTAATCGTTTTTGTTTTATTACAATTTTAGTTAAAAAATAGATTGAAAATTCTCTTAATGCTATTTTCTCAATAAAAGTTCGTTACTTATTTGTAGGATTTATAATATGACAAATTTATCCTCAATTAAAAACAATTAGTTTAATTAGTATAGACAAAGAGGAATGGTTAAAATGCTTTGGCCTAAATTTTTTTTACTGTTGAAGGTTTATAAAACCATAAATAAAAAAAATTTAGGCCTCTCCATTTTAACTTATCAATATATCTAACTTAAAAAGTATTTATCTAACCTAAAGTGCTGTGCAAAAATTTAACAACCCCATAAAATTCAAGTAACAGTTTATTGTGGTTAACAGATATTAACTGAGAATTAACGCAGTTCATTTTTATGTAACGTAGCTTATAAAAACATAATTCAATCACTCTATGATATAAAAAGCTTTAAAACATAATTCAATCACTCTATAATATAAAAAGCTCGAATAAAAAGTTGAAAATTGGAAATTTTAGAATTCTTTGAATAAAAAATTAAAAATCGGCTTTTTTCCAAAAATTTTATGATTAATGGGGTTAAGAAAAACTTGAAACTAGAAAAGTGAGACCAAATAAGTTTTCTGTACAGTAAATTCTCTCAACTTTATTAAAAGAATTATTGATGTAAATAAATAAAAAGTGTCTAGAACAATGTCCAGAATCAATGAGCGTGGTGATTATTCATCTACTGCAAGAAAACAAAGCAGTTTCATATGGAATGCTAACAATCTGTGAAAAGTTTTTTCAAAGAACAATATCAAAGACTGATTGTATTTCTGTAACCGATACAAAAACCAGATAGTTGATGATCGGCCAAATGCAAGATTTTCTGATGAATTAACTTTAAAGGAAATTTGGATCATGTGAAACCTCTCCTATGACCTCATATAGCTCTAATATATTTTTGACAAAAGTTAAACTATATTTCATATCACAAGAATAAGAACATGGTGTACTAATTTATTTGAAAATCTTTGTCGTTCTTCAAGTATGTCTTTGCTCGTTAGTCGCAATTCGGACATGGATTGCAAGCATACACTTATGACATTTCAAATGAGTAAGAAATTCATTAATATATAGCAGTCATCTTTATTTTCAAGAATTTTTACCTCCAAGAATGTTTGAGTTTTTCTGAACTTGTAAATGACGTCATTGTATTGATTTTATCCGATCGAGGATGTGTCGCTTATCCTGGGCTTTACAAAGAAAAACAATTTATACTAAATTGTGCTCACTTTCTGAATAATAATGAGGAAGAAAAATAATATAAAAAAATGGCAAGAAAACTCCACTGTGAAGTACGATTTATTTAGGCGAGCGTCATAAATATTGTTCTCGTAAATAATCATTAATGAACGAAATCACTGATTTTTATCGTATCTTTGCTTTAATAAAAAATCCCTACAGAAAAAAAATCACAAAGAATTCTGCTTTTGTATCATATAACGATGTATGGTTACATTAAATAGTAGTTACACTTTATAGTTCTTCGATCTTACAACAGATTCAACCAATTTAATTAAACAAATTATAAGTTTTAACAAACTTTAAAAAGATACAACTTTTAAAATGATAAAAAAGAATTACAAGATTATAAAGTAAGTAAATAAATGAAGAGACAGCTAAGATCCAACTTTTTACTCCTGTGAAAAAACTTTTAGGAATCTTCTTTTCTTTTATCTTACTGTATTTAATAAAATCCCAAACTAAGATCTCATTTGGCTAAACAAACAATTTCCAAGAGATGTCTACTTATTGCTGAATTTCCATCTGGGGAAATTTTCCTGAAAATACTTTACTCTTGTAACATTTATAGTTAAACAACCTGTTTTTCATTTTTAATTGTTACTTTATTATAGCTTAATCATATTTTTGAGAATAGAGCGCTGGGTACCAGAAACATTTTTTCTGACACGCCTTGGTGCAAAGAATCTTATCATTGGCACGTTTTGTCTTGATATAAAGGAACTGGATTTTAAACCATCTTTGTTATCTGCTAAGCCACTAGCAGCTGGTTTTACCATAGAAACGAAGAACATTATTATTAGTATTAAAGATAGCACGTGTTGATTGATGACCATGTGAATTTTAAACTGAAACAAATAAAAATGACATGTGATCGTTAATAACATTAAAAGCAGTAAAGGGAGATTAATTTTGCTTGAAAAGAAAGTTTTTACATAAAAATTAGAAATATACAGCGCTGTAGTTGAAGAATTTGGGAAGAGATTTTTTTATATAAAAATTCATGTAAAGTTAGAGTATCAAAAAAAAAAAAAATTATATTTTATATTTTATATTTTATATTCATACTTTGCTAAATAAAATTTATATTCATATTCATATTTTATATTCATACTTTGCTAAAATAAATGTGTAGTATTCTGTGTTTTGAAAATAAATTGTTAATAAGATGCAAACCACTTTTCCTTAAAAAAAGTTTTTTAAATCATGAGTAGCGATAAAAGAAAATGTGAAAAAATCCATAATCGTGTACCCAAAAATAGAGTTTTTTTTTTACTAAGTTCAAACTAAGCACATTGAAATTTGCCTTTGTTAGGGGGTTTAAACCTACCTAAGCATCAAACATCAGTGTGTTTGACACGAGCACTTATCTATGGTCCCCGTATAGCAAACAGAAGTACGTTTGCTGATTTGTGACACGAAATAAGTAACTTAAACTTGTTAGTAGGTTGACTGTTGGTTTTTAAGAAGCCGCAAGTTGTTTAATTTTACTCCAACTCCATTAGATTTTAAGTCATCTCTCATTTTACATACAATTTTATAGGAACATGTTAAAAGTTGATAACATCTCTTACTTGTAAATGTTTTTCCGATTTTATCGCTTGTTTAAATATCAAAAGGCTTTTTAAAAAACGTAAATATTATAAGTAATTCTCTTTCTGAAGGTTGTCAAGTTTCGGGGAGGAAAAAAAAAAGCTTACCATTTCATACCTTTCCAAATGATCACTTTTTTCTCAAAGATTTTAACTGTGAAAAGGTTTTTTTTAAAAAAACGAAAACAAAGATAGAAAGCACAGCAACTTTTTAGTTTGCTCTACCGTTCTGTTGTACGTTGCAATTGTTAGAATAGAAAGTATGTTCACAACTGCATCTGTCGCTAAACGGGTTTAGTACTTGCAAAATGTACCGTTTACCAGCCAAACAGGTATTCTTAATCATTGAGCAATTTCTAAATGTACTGAAACGGTGTTTCGAAGAAAATATGCCGTCTGGAAGTAGGTTTCACTGGTTTTAAGCTTTTAATGTAACCTAAATGCAGCCGTTTTCAAATTAGCCAATCATATATATTTTTCTAAATAGCAATCGCATATTAAAAAAAAAGAAAGAAAAAAAAAAAAAAAAATCAAACAAATTTTACCAATTGTATGACTTGCTGAAAAGTTTTCCTATCCAAATGCCCATAACAGTTTGTCTCGATTTGAAACTAGCGTTTTTAATTAACTTAAATTATAGAAATACAAAATACGTAGCCAGCAACATTTTCCTTTCAACAAACTTTTAAGTGACTTTAGTTTGAAAAATAGTGAGGTTCTTTACTTTTATTAAATTCAGAAAAAGTACATATCGTTTTACTTTTATTACATTTAAGTACATGTTGTTTTTTGTAATGTAATGGAAATCAAGAGCCTATGGGAAAAAAAGGTAGGGTGACAAATTTCCACTTTTAAGATATCTCATTTTAAAGCCAAGAGAAAGTTGAATTGATAAAATACACACACACACACACACACACACACACACACACACACACACACACACACACACACACACACACACACACACACACACAGAAGAGTTGTGGTCAAACTTTGATACTAATTTTGAGTAGTTACAGTGTAAACATGGATGCTCCACTATCAATCTACACGAAGAAAGAACAAAGAGTCGTCATCCAATTTCTTTAGTCAGAATTAGGAACTGAAATTTGTAAAAGGTTCTTATCACAATACGGGGACAGTGCACATTTACATAAAAACGTTTTTAAGTGGATAGATAAATTTAAATGTGGCCGGACAATCGCGACGTACAAAAAGGGAGCAAGATGACTTTTAATCTCATCTACTGATGAGAAGATTCAGCAAGTTCAAAGTATGGCAAACGGCTTGTTCTCTGTAGATTAGTCATGGCTCTGCCTTTTAAATAATCCAATAATGAGATTGGTTTCCATAATGTCTGCGTGAGATGGGTTCCAAGGCAATTTAATGAACAGCACAAACGCAAACATCTTGAAATTTGTCAACGTTTGCTCAATTGTTGCAACAATAAAGGCAAGAATTTTCAGAGAAAGATAGTCATAAGAAATGAAACGTGGGTCTATCATTAATGAGCCAGAATCGAAATGACAGAGTATGGAGCGGAAGCATCCTTGATCGCCAGGCACGAAGAAATTCAGGTTTCTGCTAGAAAGGTAATACTAACCTTTTTTGGAGACGAAAAAGGTTCTACACTTGAAGAGTAGTTGGAACAGGGGTGTACAATTGACAGTGCAAAATGCAGTGATTTACTGATAAACAGGCAGAAGACAGCAGTTCTCATCAAACGTCGAGGCCTATTGACGAATGCAGTTTTGTTGTTGCATAAAAATGCACGCCTTAAATCTATTAACCAATTAGGTTTTGAGGTGCTGGAACAACCTTTCTACAGGATGTTCCAGCACCTCAAAACCTAATTGGTTAATTGCATCTGTCGCCCCTTCCGGCTATCATGTCTTTAGATAGCTCAAAGATGGTTTACGAGGTCAGCGTTTCTCTGAGGATGAAGATGTGAAAAAAGCGGTACATAAATGGTTGCAGGATCAACCAAAAACATTCTTCTTGGCATGAATATTCAAGCTTGTTGACCGATGGACCAAGTGCAAGGAGCAAGGAAATTGAAAAATGGTGCATTTTTTTTATCAGTTATTGTTGTTAAGTATATTGAATAAACAGACGTGCAGGAGATGGAAGTGCATCTGATTTTTGTTTCTCCTTCAAATATACATATATTTATACATACATGCAAATGTATATAGCATTTACATATATTGACTGCTTTTAAAAGTTATGGAGTTTGAAGAATCGGAAAGCACTAATCTACATATACCAAATCGACTTACCGAATTGACTTTGCAAAATCAGGACTTGTTCAAAGTTCAGATTCCAATTTTACAATATTCATGTAAAACTTCATGAATGGTGAACATTTGTTTAATTCTGACCTAAAGTCTGCTAAATTTGTGACATTGTTTTTACTGTTAGCAATGAGTCCTGAAATTTTTAGTGCTTTCTCATCAGATCATCACCATAGACCGCACTGCTTTTAAACTTGTAAAACATCTATAGCAAATGGTGAAAAATCAAAAAACCTGACGACGATGATTTTTCGTGTGTTCTCCAAGTGTATTTATCATTTTCCATGATTCATTTTGTTTGTGCTTTATAAAGGGCAAAACAACACACGAATCGAATTTTAGAAAAAATAATACTTAAGAGAATATATTTACTCTAACGTTTTATGCAACAGCAAAATTGCTTCACTTTTGGTATAGAAAGTGTAAGTAGCTGACATGAATCCTCAAAATTCTTTACCATAATCAGATCTAAAGTATTTCATTCAACTATTTTTGTTTAAAATATAAAATGCTTTATCAAAAAAACAAACAATCTTGTTGCGAATTAAAGAATGAGCCACCTGATGAATCGGAATATCCTTAAGTTCAATGGCTATTTAACTTATCCCCACTCCAATCTGTTTATCAAAAATGAGAGCGCTGGAATAAGATATCGAACTTGTAAATAAATATCGCATTGTAAGTAAATATCGAAATGTAATCACTAAAAATTCTGTATTTTGGTTAAAAAAAAAACAAAAAACAAAACAAAAAAAACAAAAAAAGAAAACAACAACAAAAACGACAAGGTTATCTTCGAAGCCTTATTACCTTTAAAGAATTTGAACTTACACCGAAAATAAGTTAATTTACTCCGGTAGGGGGTTTTTCCAAGCAAGGAGTACGAAAGTTACTTTCATTTTCCCAACAACTAAATTCCAGTCAATTAAATTTTAAATTCCAGTCGCTGAAATTCCAGTCGCTGAAATTTTATGGCGGCATTCGAATGGCACCATCAAGCCGAACAGTTTCTCCATTAAACATCGGATTTGTAAAGATAGCTTCGACAAGTTGAGCATACTCATCAGGGTTACCTAACCTTTGAGGAAAAGGAACCGTTTTGGATAATTTCTCGACCACATCTGCAGGAAGACTCTCAAATATTGGCGTATTGAAAAGACCTGAATTTATAGATTAATTGATATAAACTAGAAAGTAAAAAATAATAAAAATTCCTTCATAAAAGTAAATTTGAGGAATATTTTTTTGGTTTTTAATTTCAAAAAATAAAATAATAACCAAAATGGACTTTACCAGGTGAAATAGTATTAACACGAATTCCATATTCTGCTAAATCTCTTGCAATAGGGAGAGTCATACCTACAATACCACCTTTAGATGCTGAATAGGCTGCTTGACCACGCTGACCTTCATGGGCAGCTACACTAGCTGTGTTTACAATTACCCCTCTTTCTCCATTTGCATTAGGTTTATTTTTACACATTGATTCAGATAAAATGCGTATGGCATTAAAAGTACCAACTAAATTTATCTTAAAAAATAACAACAAAAAAGCAAATCATAGGTTAGAAAACAAAACAAAACCCATCAAAAATAATAGTAATTATAATGAAAATTTTTTAGTAAAATGTTTCACCAATAAATTTTTAAAATTATCTTAAAATTTAACATCTACTCTTTTCCATTACAAATTGCCATAAAAAACATCAATTAGATCAACTAATCTCTATGTATGCAACAAAAATACTTAACATACTTGTATAACTTTATTGAAATCTGTTAAAGGATGAGCCACCCCTTTTCTAACTGTTTTTATAGCAATACCAATACCAGCACAGTTCACAAGAGAATTAATTTCACCAAACTTGCTTTTTCCTATTTCCACCCCAGCTCGTATATCTGCTTCATTTGTAACCTAAATTTTAAAAAGATTTGTTAAAATTCTAACACAAAAAGCATGAAAGTAAAGTTTCCCAGCAAATTTATGAATGGAAATGTTAATTTAAAGCCTCCGTTATTAACTGGTGCTTGAGTCTGAATTTCTTGCCACTATATTCTACTGCACATCAAGTGAAAAATGTGTACAAAATACAATAATAAATTACAAAAAGTAATTAAAGTATTTTTATGTTTACATCAGTGGGATAGAAAACAGCATTATCACCAATTTCATTTGCAAGACCCAGTCCTTTACTAGATGGAAGATCAGCAATTATGACTTTTCCTCCACGCTTTGCTAGACGCAAAACAGTTGCTTTGCCAAGACCAGAAGCTCCTCCAGTTATATACGTGACAAACTTTGTTGTCATATTTAACTCTAATGAAAAGCAGATATATATATATATATATATATATATATATATATATATATATATATATATATATATATATATATATATAATTATTATATGCAATTATAATTATTAACAGTTTGAAAATACTTGTTTAGAAAAAACAATAGCTTAGATTAGCTCAACATCTAAAAAAACAGAGATATACATAACTATTAAATGTACTGATTGCTTATAAAATCATTTTACAAGATCAAAAAATATAAAATTGCATAAAATTCGAAAATCACAATAAAAAAACAAAGTATTTTTATAATAATTATGAATTCAAATAAATTATCCAAGAAATTTGATAACATGGTTAATTTTTTTTATTTCACTATTATTAGTTTTACTTAATATACTTTAAAAAGTTTTTATCATTAATTGCATCAAAATCTAATCGCCTTTAAATCCAATGCACGAGGGCTGATTTTTACATTCAACTATCTCAATTTGTTGAAGCTTTCCAGTTGCTGAGTCCACAGCAATAACTTCTACAATGTTTTTAAATTGATCAGCACATAACACAATCTTGCCACTAGGATGGATTGCAAAATGACGTGGCCATGTTCCAGCAGTTGGATAATGTTCAATTCTTTCTAAATTACCTGTTGAATCTAGAATGTGAAAGGAAATTATGGCTCCATGTACACGATTAGTCAAATACAAAAATTCACCATTTGGATGGATGGCTATTTCTGAACCAAAGTTTTCCCCAGTAATGTTATCGGTTATAAAAGGATAAGAGGAAACAAATTTTAAATCACCTGTCTCACATGTAAACAAATAAACTAAAATTTCATTAGATAACTCAGTTAAAACAAATGCTAAGTTATATTTTTCATGAAAAACCATGTGTCTAGGTCCAGAACCAGGTGGTGTTAAAATAGGGTCACAACTCACAAATCCTTTTTCATGTATAAAATGCCAAATCTTATCTGCACCAAGATCAACTACATAAATATGATTATCTTTGTTGTAAACTCCATGAGGATGGCTGGAAGCTTGTCTTTCCAAATTAATCTTACTTCCTATTTCAAAACATTTACTGTATAATGTACTTCCAAAACATCCATTTTCATCAACTTTTAATACTGTGAAGTGTCCTGAATTATAGTTAGCAATATAAATAGAGTTTTTGTTAAGAATAATGTTAAGATGACATGGACCTTGACCACCTGAAAGTTGAGTTTGGATTTTGCTAAGTGTTCCATCATCAGCAATTTTAAAAAGTGTCAAGCCACCAGATTCTTTCCCATTAAAGTTGTTCACCTATATTAAATTAAAAAAAAAAAAAAATACACATAAGCATCAAAACCAGTAAGTACTAAGTAAAAATTTCAATTTAATGAGGATTTAAATTGTTTTTGTTATAAAAAAAACTTGAACATTCATTCAATTGAAATGATTAATAAATGCCATATATATGTATTCACATACAAATATATGGAAACTATTTAATACCCTTAAAGTAGCATAGTTTATTAAGTGTCTTGTGCAGATACTGAAAAAAATCTAATTGTATTTTTATTTTAATAAAAATACAATTAAATGTTTCTGAGTATTTAAATTAGTTATAGAAAAATATAAAAGTATAAAAATGCTCTAACACAACACAGGTGGCTGTTTTTTTAAATTTTTTCTTTAATTTTTTTCTGGACCTTACAATATTGCTTAAAACAATTCTATTAATAGCTTTTTGAAAACTCTCTATTAAAATTGTTTAATAGTTTGCAAATGGTCACTAGTTTGATTCTTAGTTCTCTACATGGTGTGGGTCTATATTATTTAGACAATTATAATGTCATTTTAAAATTTTACCTCATTTACAGAATAAAGTTTATCATCAACAATCTGGATAAATGACGGGCAATCTTCGGAGTGACTTTCTTTTTTATATATTAACCGTGATAGACTTGTATTGACAAAATCAATATGAAGTTCAAACGTAAGGATTGTGCTGCCAAAACCACTAATAAACACTGTAGATATGCTCATATTTTCTTATTTTGTTGCTTCTTTCTGTTCTCTTATAAGCTATTATATGTTAACACTTAAATTTCCTTTCAGGATAACACTTCATGACCAGAGAAAAGACAAATTAGAATGTTAATCGTACAGCATTTTTCAACCTGTATTCATTTAAATGTATTGAACTATGTGACAAAAATTGAGCAGATAGTGAAAGTGCTTGTGGAAATATGCTTGGCATCTAGGGGGTCGTCTATTATTACGTTATGCGCTAGAGGAATGGAAGGTGTGTGTTTGTTTTGTTACAGGCAGGGGTAGAGGGGGTTACAAATTTGGTGACGCACCAACTTTTAGATTTTTAATTGCTGCATAAAACTATGAAAAAAAATATTTGACGCAATCATCATTATAAAAGCTCAAATAATTAACAAACAGTTTGAGTTTTTGTAAATACTATTGCATCAACTCCATCTTAATTAAAAAAATTTAGGTAGCAATTGATCTCAGTCGTTCAAAAACCCGAGTTGGGCTGAAATTAAGAATAACAAAATTACAAATAAATCCCCCTCGTTAAAGTACAAGAATGAATAATGACTTATATATTACTTCATAAAATGGATTCTTTTAAGATAAAACTTAAAAAAAAAAACTTGATTTGCGTATAAAAATTTTGTAAATCTTCTAAATGCTTAACTCTAAACTTCAGTTACTAAAAATCTTCTGCTTGCTGCTATTGGTTGTTTTAGGTATTGCTGGCTAGATTGCCTCTAAAAGAAATTTCTTTATCTGTTAACTTACTCATTTTTTAAATTAGTAAATTTATATAAAATTGATAAAGAAAAATTTTTACAAGGAGTTATTTGGCAGATATGTCGAAGCTTATGGTCATACAAATTCTAAGCACAGATGTTAACAAGAGTTAAAATTCCGAAGTAGGCCGAGGGAAACCTCAAATAAGCCATGTGATTGAAAACTAGCAACTAGAAAGACTCATCCTCTCCGAGTAAGTAGTTGTTGTCCACGAATTGAAGAGGACAGTATACATAACAAAAACCATTTGTGATATTGCTCTTTATTGGTTGGCAGCTTATGAAAAAAGAAGAGCTGAAAAGAATATTTTTCCTTTTCGTTTAAACCCTACAATTTATTTAAATTTTGCTAAACTAGGTAATTGTTGCATGTATTTTGCATCCGATATCCTGGTTAATAAACATTTGGTTGTTTGTCTACAAACGAAGTCATCTTGCGCTTCAAATCCTGAGCAGCACCTGATCAGGCAAAGGCCAGCTTGTTTAGCAGCACGTTGTCAGCCTCAGCTTATGGCACTCAGTTTGCTTAAAGAAAATTGGAAGCGCATTGATTTGTTTGAGGCAGATTAGCATGTCTGATGTTCAATGGATTATCACAAAAAGTCAAATTGCAAATACTCTATTCAAATATACCCATCCAAAGATAATACAAAAAGTGGTGTTTTATGTAATATCACGACGACTATGTTGCTTATTGACGATTTTTATTTCTTCTTTTCTTCATAAGCTTTACAATTTATATATCGTTTCTAGATTCATTGTGCACAATGAACCATATATAGACATTTTTCTCAATGAATTTTGACGCACTAATTACAACATCCCCCCTAAAAAAAAAAGTTCTTAAGTCACATAGTCAGTTAAATACAGCGGCATTCTTCTTTCTCTGGTAGACCGTCTAATCACCGGCAGCTCCTCATTATCTATAATTTCTATACTGTTATCTTCTTCATCATCACTAGTATCTGCCTCTTCGCCCCTGACAGTAAAAATACCTATATCATCTCTTTCACTATCTTCAGTGTCAATGATTTTTGAAACTTTCTTCTTTTTATTCTTTTCTGATGCAGGAAATTTCCTTACGTCTCGCACATGTCTTGGTACACCATCTATTTCGATATCTGTTTTTGTGATTACGTTGATTACATTGCCAATTTTCCAAACAGAGGTGCACTTTGCGTCGCTGGGACGAACATAAACTTGTTCTCCAATCCTGTAGTTATTTGTAACCTGTGTTGATATTTCCTGAGTTTCAGTGTTCTTCTCCCCTTGGAGTGGTAGACGCCATTCGTACTTATACTTTAGAGAAGCAGGTACTTATATTTTAGAGCACGAAAGCACGAAAAGAAAGAGCTTTGTTGGAACCTTTGAACCAACAACGATTGGAACGCAGTCTTCTTGCGTTCCAATCGTTGGTGTTGAATTATACCAAAATACTGCTTGCAACGGACATATCTGTGCCCTCGCTGCGGTACGTTTTGCTGTACGGTGGTAACGCTCCACAATCCCATTTCCTACTGGTCTATATGCATATCTATACATCTTTAGTACACACCATTTCTCACAAAATATGGAGATCTCATTCGATCTGAACACCGCTCCATTGTCCATCAATAGTTCTCGTGGTGGACCATCTCCCTAAATACCGAATCCAATTGAGTTAGTACACTCTTGATATCTTCACGAGAAATTTCATTTAGCCAGGTCTTAGAAACTCTTGTCAGTGCATCGGCTTTGTTTTTAGCGGACGGAACCCATTTTAACACGATGTTCATTTTATATTCCTTTATTAAATCTCGTAATAGTAAGAGTCTTCGTTTAATAAGCATTTCCGATAACCCATTTGATCGAACTCTATGACTTTCGGTCAGCACACTTTTTAGCCATTCATGTACGGTTACTGAGTCAGTGATCACTGTTAGGTTCCGTATATCCCACTTGACGGCTAGATTTATCCCACGTACCACAGCTTCTAATTCAGCAATATTAATATGCATGACATCATTGATGCTTTGTAGCCAGGCTGCATCCTCAATGATTTCACCATCATATTCTAGAACAACTCCCATTCCATGCTACTTGCATCACACCACAATATTGCTCCATTGTGAGTCCCTTCAGCATCCCATATCCTTTTTACAGGATTGTTTAACTCCAATCAATACAGTATTTCGATCAACCATGACTGTGCTTAATTCCCAATTAAATCATCCCAGACTTTTTCATGGCTATGACGTTTTATGAAGCTGCATGCCATTCTAAGCCAATTTTCAACGGGATATTGTCCTAATAAGTGCCCACATATTGAAAAAAGTCTTCGTCGTGTTATTTTATCGTTTTTGATGTCTTCTGACTTCGGAATATTATTGCCGCGCTTCCAACAAAGCTCTTTCTTTTCGTTTCTAAACAGTTGCAAACCCAACACTCGTGCAGCACTACATTCCTCCGGTTCTTTTGTTATCAATCCATACCGCGCCAAATGAAGACTCCACGGGAAGAAACGGCAGGGTCACATTTTGAAAGTTTCGACTTTTTACACTTGCTAGCTTTACTAACCATAATAGCATATTTTGTATTTGAATTCAAATCAAATAAACGATTTGATGCATATTTAAAGTTTTTCTAAATTTTCCTAAAACTTCGAAACTTATAAAGGTTTAAAAGTTTAATAATGATTTATCTCAAAATGAAAAAATGTGACCCTGCCGTTTCTTCCCGTGGAGTCTTCAAATGGTTTACGACGTTTTCAACTGATTTCTTTTTCAAATTAACAATTATGTCGTCGATGTAGTGGTCAGTTGCTTTATTAATACCTGCATCGAGACTCAGCACTTTGCCTAGGATTGAAGACATGATTTTTGGTGCGGAATTTAAACCAAAGCCGAGACGTGTAAGATAGTATTACATCTCTTTGTAGATTATTACCTGATGCTTCCATAAAACTGGATCAATGTGAATTTGCATGTAGGCGCATCTGAGATAAAGCATTGAAAATTCGTCACCAATTTTTCTCCTCACTGTATTGTCACATGCATCGCTTGAGGCATTATGCGAATTAACAAACTGATTCAACTCACGAAAGTCCAAAGCCGGTCGTATTTTCCCTTTATTTTCCTGTTTAACTGCCATTACCGGGATAATCCCTTGTTCATTCTTTTTGCACAGTTTTAACCAACCGTTTTCCACCCATAAGTCCATATCTTCATTAAATTGATGTATTATCTGGGATTTTATCTTATACTGTGCGACAGAGTTCTTCAGTTGGGGTTCATGGTGTTTCCATTTGTATTTAGCAGTCCACTTTTTGTCTTCAAAGTAAGCATCAAAATCCTTGTCCGTCATAGTAACATTGTTGCCAACAGATTTTTTCTCCTTACAAATTAAAACAAAACCAAACTCGATCTTCCCATCGTATAGGTGCACTCCTCCACAACGATTAATAATATCCATACCAATGACGGCGTCAATACCGTTGAGAACGCTTTTTAAAATCATTACTGACTCCTGTAGCTGTTTCCCAGCTATTACCAATGTTATCATCGCTTCTCCCACTGCTTCCACAAGTTCTCCGTTTACAGCCAATACCTTGAGTTTGTTTCTTCTGATGTGAACATTTGTTTTCCGAGCCATTTTTCTTGAAACAATGATTCGGGTACATCCACTATCGACCAGTGCTTTTGCTGCAAAGTTTTTCGCGTGTACCATGCATATCGGGAGCGCCGTTAGTTGCTCAAGGGAACTGCTGGCGCTGACAATTCCCCACTTGAGTTTCCCTGTTGCGATGAGCAAAATCTTGCAATATGGCCAGTTTTTTTGCATCGAAAACATGTTATTACACCATTAGTATTCCGTTGCTTTAAAAGACAGTTTCGAGCAACGTGTCCAGGTTTACCGCAGTTATAGCAATTAAAACCATTAGAGGATGAAGATGATCTATTAGCATTTTTGTTGATTCCAGAGATTGTCGTTGAAACACATTCCTCTTTTGTTGGTTCCGATAAAAGCACTCTTGCATGGTTTAACACGCACTAATTACAACATTTTACTATGTTGTGTCAAAACAACGCTGAAAAACAATAAACTTTCAACTGACGTAAAAGATTCACCAAGAGTTGGCAGGCAGTCAAAACTTAATTCTAGGGATTAAAGCTAATTGTATCTGTACTTCAATACTATTGCATCTATACTCCTATCTCTTACTGTATTGTATTGGGTAAGCGAAGATTCTAAAATTAGCTACAGAGAACTATCAACAGAGTTTAGTTATAATTGTCTTATATAGTGAAAGGGTATTGACTGTTATAAAAAAAAAAACAAGTGAGAACAAAATAAGAATATATTCCACATTTATTAGCAATATAATTAATAAAGATTTCTGTTCTAAAACTGTTTTATAATTATTTTTAGCCCTTTTTTTCCTAGAAAAGCATTTTGTTTCTAAGTGTTCCCCTAGTTTAAGAGAAGAGTATATATAAAAACAATTTTAAGTTTAAAAGTCGGGATCGCGATGCTGCCTATTTTCCTGATCCAATTGGTCAATTGAAGAAAAGCAATAGTTTATTGCTTTAGGATTGTGGGATCAACTTTGTCATTATTGTTTATTGTTTTACATATTTTATACAGAGTTTTAGAAGCTTCTGCTTGTTTAATAACTCGCTCAGTATTTAGAAATTGAATATTGAGAAATATAATTTGATCAAGTCTTATTTGGTAATTGAGTTTACAATTGTGTTCAGGTTGAGCATTTTCTGCATGGCTGGTTTTCAATTGAATTTAGATATGTACATTAAACGCTACGACTACGCTTTCACGCTATAATATCGATATCTCACAGGCATTAAAATATTTCAGCTGCATCATTAAAAAAAAGTTTAGTTTTAAATTTTATTTAAGTAACATTTGATGAATAGTAGACGATTTTGGTTCATTGTAGGTATGTGAGTAAACTCTTTTTTGTTAGAAAATTTTTTTTTTTCAAAAACAACATTTCAATGACAGGAAACTTGCGTTTATGTTAATTTCTCTATTTAAACAACTCAACGAACATTTTTAAAGTAGGTTTGTGAATTTTAAAATGTTGTAATGTAGATGTTATTGTAACAAGAGAGTATTTAAGTAAAAGCTTTAAAAAATCCTTCAGCATGACACGTCTGAACAAGGCTATATCAGAAATTTTCGAACACTTGTAACTTAAAGAAAATCATTTGACCTCCTCCACCCCATAACCTGTGTTTAAAAAAAAAACAAAACAAAACAAAAAAAAAACAATTCGCTATTAAATAAAAATGTAGATCTCGGTTTTTTATTACTGTCTTTGAAAATTTTCCAGCAAGTTATTAAACAAATATGTTCTATTATTAAAGGAAATAGGAAATTTATTAATTGGGAAAAATGATTTTTCAGGACCTTAAAATTTCATTGTATCGCGCTAAATTTATTTACATCACTACATTCTTATCATCGCTAGCACCAACTTTATTTACATCACTCCATTCTTATCATTCTTATCATTTATGCCCAGCGAATCAAATTTTTTACTTGACAAAACTAATAACTTTTCGAGCTTGTTAAATTTCAAAAAGTTACTGTAGTGGTGGGGTTGAATTTACCTACCGCCATTGTAGTGGTGGGGTTGAATTTTTGTTTCATTGTCAGAGACGCCTGAAATGCATAGCAACAATATATTTTCTGTATATACAAAGTGTTACAACTTATAAAGCGCAAAACACACAAAAGCGCAAAAGCACAAATGTAAGCCGGACTTTTGAAATGCCTAGTGCCTCATCTGTTTCACGTACTTTCAATCGTCGAGGTCTAGCATCATGGACTTTTCGAATAATTGTTAGCATTGTTACTGTTTTTAGACGTCCAGTAGATCATCTTCAAAGCTCGTACAGTCACGTTTAAATTCAGCAACCTAGTTGTATACTGTTGCAAGTGAAGGTAAAGAATCCTTACACACTTCTAACAATCGTTAATGAATTTATTTTGTACTTCCACCTTCCAAAAATAAGAATTCAATCACTGCGTGATACTTGATTTTTTCCATTATAAAAGAATACTGATACGTTTACACTCCCTGACACTCTGGTACGTTTACACTCCCTGACACTCTGGTACGTTTACACTCCCTGACGTAAACAAAGAGTGAATTGACACATGAAAGTTCTAGATACTGAAATTTTTTTAATAACAATTATTAGAATAATTATCAGAAATATAATAATTATCAGACGGCCAACGTTTATAATTCAATGATATACATTAACTAGACATCTAACTCGCGCTTCCGCAGTGAAGCAAATTTTTTGCCAGCCAGATTTGTTTTGCCAGTCTGAAATGACGCAATGATAAATCAAAGCAAAACAAAAATGAATAAAACGGTAACCGGTATTAAAAACTTTAAAAACTTGCTTCACTTTTTTTTACGGAATTTTTGTGAAGTTAGACATCTAGTTAACATGTCAATAATATAATTAGGCTCAAGTTTAACTGTATTCCGGTAAATATGTAAAAAAAAACTGTCAAACAATGACACTAGGAATTTGCTCTTGATTAACTTGTTTGCAGAAAATAGCAGCATAACTCAAATTAAATGATTAGAAGATGCGAAAATCTGCCTCTCAAATATATGTATGGATGAGTCTTAGTTTTCTGGATAATGAAACAAATGCTAGTTTAACAATTTAGACCGGATCGGAAGTGTTTTATAAGAACAAAGTCATATATTGTTATATTAATCTAATGACAAAAATCAAAGGTTGGAATAACTTCCTGGCGTCCGAAAGATTGAAATCATAATTTGCCATATGCTCACCTTAAGAAATAAAACTTGGATGAAATCCAAATAAAAATGTTTCGAATTTTGTCATTTGTATGTTAACAGCGTCATGATGTCAAATAAAAGAACACGTTTTAAAATTCCAAATATAACATATTCAAATATATATTTATACTTTACAATGTGTAAAAAAAAAAAAAAAAAAGATGGGTAGTTTAAGGAGGTCTTACCAGCTTCTGGATTTGTATATGAGTTAACAACTTACTGCTAATTCTAAACTACGCTCAGTTAATCAAATCCAACTTTTAAAATACATCAAATCACTTTTTTTTTCATTACCCTTTAAGAATTTAAACACTCAAAGTAACAAATAGTGAAACTAAGGATATATATAAAAAAAAAAAATTTCGCATTTTGCAGAAGAGGTTTCTTGTCAGAAAATATAAATTTCGGTTGCAATGGAAAATTTTTCTAATCTCCGGAATTGATTACTGGATTTAATATTTCTTTTAATCTAGCTGCAGAAAAATTTTAATAGCTGTTTTGGAAAAATAATTCGATGAACAAATAAAAGAAGCATTATGCAAAACAGATCTGTCACTTATGAAAAGATCTGTTTTGCCAGGCCAAAAGGAATAAAAAATATTCCATTAAAGGCTTAGATGATTAAGCCAAATAAGTTAATAAAAAATGATGTCAAAGCGTAGATAGCTCACAATTTAGATAAATAGCTCAAAGTGTAGATATAAATATAGATATAAATATGTAGAAGTGTATATATAGATATAGATGAAGATAGCTGAAAGTGTAGATAGCTCAAAGCATAGATAATTGGTGTCACGTGTCTGTAAGACAACTTTTAAATGAATGCTGTAACGAGTTTCAAACATAATGACTGGATTTTGATTTAAAAGTTGTGATGAAAATTCTCTATAACTAAATTATTCTGAGAATTTAATGCGAAAAAAAGCAAAATAAATGTTTAGTTTAAGCATGTACATAGGCAAAGTATGATGTTAAATAAATAGCACAAATATGTAATCTTTATTTGTTTGAAACACAAATATATTATATTTATGTGTTCTAGAAAACTTTATTGAATATCTGTTTGATCGGATTATAAAAGTAATCGGCAAAAATCATTTTTTAATCACTTAAAAGCATTCAAAACTCAAAGTCGACACAACCATCTTTTCATTAACTAAATATTTATGATAAAATTATTTCGGAGCGAGTATCTTCAGCTCAAACAAATTCCACATGCTGTCTATTTTGCTTTTTGTAACCATAACAAAAGGTTCTTATATATTCTTCAAAAGGTTCTTATATAATCTTCAATATTTTGGTCTAGGAACTAAACTTTGATGCTTTTTCCCATGTAACAAGGTACTTTATTTTGTTAAAAAAACCTGGTATTTTGGTAAGAAAATCTGGTTCTTTTAGGGAGTCAATTGATGACACAAGGTTGTTTTCAAGAATATCGTTGTAGCAATTATATCGTTGTAGCTTGAAATGAGAGTCAAAGATCTTATCTTAAATGATCTTAAAAGAAACTAACTCCAGTGTAATTCATGCATAAGCATGATCTTAATGCGTTCCACGGTGCAATCGGTTTTATACTTTTCGGGCTGGTAATAGTCGCGAATTGTATCGGTTGTATGGAGTATCATGTTTTAAAGCTATAACTTAACTATAGTTGGGAAATCTTTCCTATGACCTACTTGAACACAAATAACAACTTTTATAAAGGAGTTTTATATAGGAACTTTTATATTGGAGAATTATTATCCTGAAAGCCATTTGAATTTCAAGCAATGTGCTGCCAAGAGAACAAGATTTTAAACACCAAATTTCAGATTTTTAAAAGGTGGTAAATTGTTTTCATTTAAATGACTTTAGTTTCAGAAAACAAAAAAGTAAAAAAAAAAAAAAATTGTCATGAAATACTTCAAATATAAAAACCGAAAGAAGACCCAAAAAATCAACTAAAACATTAGTAGCGGCTATAAATGCTCATTTAAAATCAACTTTAAATTTATTTTTCTTTAAAAAAAAGTTAACCTGTCGTTAATTTTTTAAATTGTCTTTAATTATATTGTATCGAAATTTAACATAAATTTAGGAAAAAAGAATGAAGTTTCGATTTCTTCTGATTGGGTTGCTTGTAACAAATGGTATAATCAGTAATGACCAGGTGGTGAAAGAAGATGTTTTAAAGAAAATCCCCTACGAACAAGTCGAAAAGAAGTTTACGAAACGAGACGTACCTTTATTACGTCTCTCTGACTTTAAAACTATCTACGAAAACATGCAAGCTAACCTCATTATTGACTGGAAAACTCTGATTGACAACCGTTACCCCTATAGCGATAATGGCGATTAGTATAATGACGTGGGAAGACAAGAATCTTAAATTCCTCGTTACCTTAAAAACAAACTTTTCAAGTATTAAAACCTTCACATCAAAGAATTTTACAATAAACTTATTGAGCTTTTATCTAATATAACATATTGAGCTATAAGGTTTTTCATGACGTAGTCTAAACTTTTTATTTGATATGACAGTTATTCTTATTTGCAGTTGAAAAGGAACTAAAAAGTTTAAACTTAAAAACAGCTACAAACAAAAAACAAACAAACAAAAAAAAACTTATTAAAGAAAGCAACAATTCAAAGCTAAATCTTATTTGGATTTCTTTTTGTTAAGACTGGGACTTTGATTCTATTTCTATAAACCCGGAGGAGCAAAAGAGAACTAAAATAGGATTACTTATTTTATCACTGATATTTATGAGTTATCAATCATTTTTAGCAATCATTTTCATGACACTTATTATAAATAATCCAATAAATATAATTGGACTTTTTTTGTACTCTGATAACTATTTAAAGGTAAAATAATTATGTTATCACAAATTTTTTTCAAAGTGTAATGCATGAAATTAATTTAAAATTTTACAATTTACAAATTGCTAGTTGTCACGTTTGCATTTAAACATCGTTAGTTGTCACCTGTGCATTTAGCGAAAACGAGTGCATACCACCAGATAATCTGTCTACTTCACACTGCTATTAGAATATTTTAAAATTAGCTGAAGGTAAGATAAATAGGCTCAAAGATTTTCCTTTGGAATAAGGAAAGGAGAACGGGAAATTAACAAAGAGGAAGAATTAGCGGGCAACATTTATAAAGATACTTTATTGTAATATTGTGCCATTACTCATTAAGTAATCTCGATCACTAGGTTGAAAATCCTTATTTGAAATGAATTTAAAATAGATACGTAAATTTTAATTATAGGAAATAAATATAATTTTAATAATTTATGCAAATATATTTAAAATACTATAAAACCTATGCTCTTCAATATTGTTTTTAAAACTTTTATATTAACAAATTCTAACATTTCCGTTCAGATATTTACAAAATAGATTTCCTTCAACTTAAGGAAACCACTCTTTAAGTTGTATTAAATTTAAATGTGGCGATTGGCGACATAGCGATTCATTTGGAGAGTAAAGCCCATCTGATCTTCGATGACTGTCCGTAAAATTGTGTTGGGATCAAGCGATTGTCAATCTGAACAACTTGGCTCTACTTTGCGGTAAGGATCATCTCAAGCATAGCCACATGGGAGTTACGTTTTTTAGCTGATCAGTGAACTGTCCGGTTTAAACACGTTTTAACTTTTTTAATCGAAAGTTTTGTCCACTCGCATTTGTTATTATTTTCCGCGCACACTCCATTCTGCTCGTAACAAGCTCTTGCAGAATTTAACTGACATTCGTTTGGTTGAAAAAGTCCTCCAATGTCTCGACTGCAAATTTCACTGTTACAACCGGTAACCGTACACGCACAAGAGAGTTTTCCTTTTCGCACTGCTTTTTTTAAGTGTTTTGGTAATTTTGACCATTGCTTGATAAGTCCGCAGCTTGTAACATAAACCGCGTTCCGTTTTATGCTACCGCCTAATAGGTAATGTTTGTTTTTTGTCAGGATTGCACTACACATATCTGCATCACGTGGAGTCAAGACAACCGTCGTTTTTCCTGCCTCAAATATTTCAAATTTTTGAAAGAAAACTTTTTTCGTTTCAACAACAAAGTTTAGCAAATATTTGTTGCCAAGCGACATCCGCATTCCGGTCGCAATCTTAGCCGATATTACTAAAAGATAAAAAAAAAAAAATAATTAAGTTTATTTTTTGCTGCAGCCAAACACCATACACCAAAAGCCATAGGTGCAATAAACATCTCAGTTATGCTTGAACATGATTTTAAACAAATACTTTCATATTAAACTACAAAAAAAAAAAAGTAAAATTTTACAAAATGAATGATCAAAATTTTGTATTAGAAATTGTATTTAAAGGAATAAAAAGCAGCCAGATAATGTATATTACCCGCCCGCAACCCTTAAATTACGCATCAAAAAATGTACTTTGTATGTTCGGGAAAAATAACGCAATAAACAAAACTCTAATCTATTGGACAAAAGAAACTTCTACGTCTTTGTGACGGCTTCTTTCTGATGTTGGGTTTTAAGAGCATCAACATTTGATTTTAGATTACACTATCATTACGACTATTGTCTAAGGCGATCTTTGTACTCCTCGCATCTTTGTTCAAGTCTCGTTAAAGACTAGAAGGTATCGATTTAATTAATCGAACGTGCGTACTTTTTATTCTTTTTAAATTTAAATCTCGTAAAATTCTTTATCCAATTTAGTGTAGCTAAATCTTCACAGTCTGTACGTGATCAAAAAAGCTACGTCACTGAAATTGACTACAAATACGTATGAGCCTAATATTGTAAAAGTTCTTGGAGTAATTCATTACAAATTTTGTCTTTAGCATCTGGATATGCATGTGTTTTTTAATCCGGACATCCTAGATGTTCGCGATGAAAATTCTTTTTTAACCTCATCTGGCAAGCACAGTTCACAAATCTCGTTTCTTTCTTAAATTAAACCTCGTTTTCAGCCAGAGATTTACGATAACGAGAAGTTTAAAAAGAAATGCTTTATTGACGAGAGTTAAAATAGTACTTTTTTTTTTTTTTTTTTGTTCAGAATATATTTAATAAACATTACTTTAAAAAAATAAAGTGCATGTAATAAGTTATTAGATTAAAAATAAACGACAATATAAAACAATAAAAAATCTTTTTTTAGAGACCTTAGTTTTAGCAAAACCCTTTTTTTTTTATTGCACTGTTGTTTTAGAAAAAAACTAGAGCAACTTAAATTTGGCGGCCGAAATCTGATGTTAATGAAAATATAAGGGATGCTGAATATTTTAATTTTTTTATTTGGTCAATCTATCAAAATTGTAACTGCTTTTCAATAAAATAAATCAATAAAATAAATCAATATATCTCTATTCGGAATATATCTCTATTCGGAATAACAAAACAATTCCAATATATAAAACAATATCAATAAATAAAAAAAACAATAACTTAAAACAATGTCTCTCTATTTGGAATTTTTCAATACAATCAACAACTTACCAAAATCGGATTGACAATAAGCTTCGTGAAACGACTTCGGTAGACATTTACAAGAGTAAGCAAATTGCGTTAACAGCACCATAACGAAAAGGTTCAGTAGCTTGACCATAATAGCTGATCTATGACAATCTTAGTGTGCGCTTCGATACATAAGTCAACAGACTCAATCCCGCAATGTGAAAGTAATAAAGACGCCTAATCCAATTGGCACATCTTCTGCGCCAGATTTGCTAAATGTCTACCCAGTTCTTAGTAATTCTCTTCTCTATTTTTATATCGCAAGGTAATTAAAAAAACATCGCCTCTTTATATGACTATTAATCACAAAATTAAAAGTGCAATAAGCGGGCATTAAAAAAAGATGAGATTTTTGTCGGTGTCTTTCAAGTCAACCCAATCCCTCTGGGCTCATTGCACCTTTTATAATTTTGTGTATGTATGATTGGATAGAAAGTTTTATAACAACAATCTTTTTGAGAATTTACGTTACTAACGTTGTTTCTTTATTAACGTAATTAAGTTTGATGACGCCGTCGTCGGTAGAGTGGGCCTCGATCAAAGAAGAGTTCATAAAAGATAATTTATCATACCCATAGATAGACTGTTTAATAGACAATCTACTGACTTTGTTTTACAGACGAATACTAGAAGTACTTTATCAACAAAAGAAAAAAAAACAAACAAACAAAAAAAATTAAAAAAGGTGGGGGAAGGGTAAAAATGAGGTGGTATACTTAAGTATGCCATTTCTATTAATATCCACGAACTATTAAATCAAAGCAAATGATAAATTATTTAACGATTATTGACGGATTAGATAAAATCACGTATTTATTGCTGCCGAATGTTTGCGATAATAGAAAATGTAATCATAAATGAAAAAACTAAAGCCATTAATCAAATCCATCTTTTTTGTGGTCTGCGTACATGCTTAAACAAAAGTCAAATGATTCGTAATTATTATTGCAACCAATAAAAATATTGAAGAACTTTTGTAAAAGTTAGTTTATAGACAAATATAAAGTGTAGAGCTAATAAATGCCCGAAATCTTCTCCTCTCCACTTCCCATCTGCAGGCATTGACGAACGCCTCCCAAAAAAATTGGCCAATCGACAGAATGCTACTTTGCTACTTTATCAATAGAGAAAATTTTAAATATATATATCGACGATATCGCGATCGCTCTGGCAAGTAAATTTTGCATTTCACATGAACTTAAGTTTTTATTGAACAATTTTACTTAAACGGGATGAAAAACGTTTATATGCGTAGTTTTTCTATAAAGCTCATAAAGTTTACTTATTTCATGAAAACCTAAAATATTTTGGTTAAAATTAAATTTTTTTTTTTTTTTTGTTTTTTTTCTCCAGTAAATTTTCATTCTAGCAGAATCGCTAGTTTGCTTTTTGTCCGATGATTTCTTTCAACATAATTATTTTACGCGCATTATTCAATGAAAAATGGTTGGACTAAATATCATTCAAAATGGATTAACACAATCATTTTTAATTGCTTTTCGCGTCACAAAGAAATGCCGTTGTGTACTTTCAAACTAATTAACCCGCCCTTAAAACGGGGCTTAAAATTTTAAAAAATACGCTTGCAACTGAAGGAACGTTTAAACGTTTAAACTTACATATAGCTACTATGTACATTAAATATTATAGAATATAATAAATATTTTTATATCATATTATTACAACGCTTACAGCCGGATAGAAAAAAAAGATAAGTAAATTGGTGGGTCGATTTATTAATTTTCATAAACTTTTAAAATACAGTCTTTTTATAAAAGTCTTCATTTTACAAAAATACGACTTGCTAGTTTTCTAACTTATCGTTAGTTCATGTTCACAAGAACAATCAATTATGATAAAAACTAATTCATAAAAAAAAAAAAAAAAAAAAAAAAAAAAAAATCGAAAAAATAAATACTCCCATAAGTTAGTTAATGTAGGAGGAAAATGATCGTCTACCGAACAAGATTTTAAAATCCTGATTTAGAAGTAAAAATGGTGAAGATCTTGAAAGACTGGTTAGAGCAATCATGAAAATGAGCAAATGCTTCTACTAAATCTCTGCGTGATTCTTAAGATCATAACCTTCGCTGTTTTTTTGGTCGAGGTCCGTTGTGTGGGATCGGCGTGGTATCAGTTATTGATACAACATCAAGAATGCTTGCTAACGCTTTCACGGCATCCTAGAAATAACAGTTTTCGACATTTTTTTTTTTGAGGAATATTAAATAAAACATTGAAACAAAATTTGAGAAAGATATTTAAGTCCAATTTTTTAAATAAGATTTCTTTTGTAGGCTTACAAACTTTTTTCAACCCTTTTTCGATGGACTTTGAACTCAAATCCAAAAAAAAAAAAAAAAAAAATCAAAAAAAAAAAAAAAAAAAAGTACAAAAAAATGGTGGCATTTTCATTAACGTGCACTTTTTAACAGACCATTAGAATTTAGCAAAATTGTTGAGCTACCTGTTAATAGCTGATTGATAGCGAATAATCAACGCTTGAAAGCTGCTAATGCTTTTCCCAGTTCCGCTTCTCCCTCAAACATACCTATCTTATCTACTCAAACATACTTATCTTATCTACTTTGTTAGGTACCGTTCAAAATCTCACCAGAACTCAATCATTTTAAATAGATTCAAGTGTTTTTTGGTCTTGGAGATTGTAGAACTTGAGTTGGCAATTGAAAGAATCATCTCCCAAAGTAGGAGTCTAATTGCTTACGTCATTACTATGATACAGACTACAGTTTTTTAAAACGCAGCTAAACAGACAGTCTAATAAAAAAAAAATTTTTTTAACAAAATTTTTATTTTAAAAATAATTATATTATTCATAAAACTTTGTTTACAAAATAAAAAAAACTATTAAAAATTGATAACTTATAAATTTGATATTGAAATATTGTTAGAATCTCTATGAAGCTGAGTTTTTTAATGTTGGAATATTTTACTTTGTTCACTTGTCTGACTCAAATTTGATCTTTCTACAAATAAATTCAGATTTGTAACATCTTTAATGAAATGTTAAATGAACTAACTCATTTCTTTCGGAACATAAACACCATTTTTTAGAATACTAAATGAACTATTTGATTTCTTTCGGAACATCGATTTTATCATCATCAACATCAGAGTGTGATATTTAAAATGTTATGCAAAACGTTGTGCCACTGAAATTCATTAATGATTAAAAAAAGAAAATAAAAAACCAACATGATGAAAACTCAATGAAAAAGATTTTTTATGACTGAAAAATTTTAAATTTCAATACGGGCATCAAAAAAACAGCCTTCTTAGAGAAGCTAGACAACATGCCTTCTTCTAATGTTTAAGCTTGGATTGACAGTTTCTTATATTGAGTGTAACCACAAAATATTTACATTTTTTATTAAGTATTTATGTGTATTTAAAGATAGTTCAATCCATTTGGAAAAAGAGAAAATAGTATAATTTTGCAAAATTCAGTTTTTTATGAAAAATAATAAATAAAAGTTAATGTTGAAACCCTGATTGTTCAACTTAAAGAAGATTAAATTAAAAATTAAATTATAAATATAAAATTTTCTACTCTTCTTCTTGATTTGTGAGCATGCCATATAATTACAAGAATAAAGATAACATGTTTGTAAAGAATCTGCATCAGAGCTTATGAGGAGACTTAATGATTTTAACGGTATACCAAAGGAACTTTCAACTTTCAGTAGTTTTATTTCATAAGCATTTTTTTATAAAAGTTTAAATCTAAAACTAAAAATTATGCTGCAAAACAGTAAGCTTTTCTATCAAAACAAACTTTTTTTCAAAACAAACACGCATTTTCCTCAAAAACAATCATATATCTTAGTATTGTTTGGTTTTTAAAGTTGCCAGACACCCAATTAGCTACTTAAGCTACCGCTAAAACATTTTTTAGGTAATTATTACATACCTAGTGGGACAAATTAATGGAATGTCTTTTTCACCAAAAGATGCATTTATTAAATATAAATGCTATAATATACAAATAACTTTTTTTTAAAATCAAAATTTTACAAATGGGTTCTAAAAATATATTCATGAGAGTTTTTTTAAATCAAAAGGATAATAGTAAACATATGCATTAATAAACTGCTTTTAGAAGCCATCTGCTACTAAGTCTTTAACTGTAATTGTAATAAATACACACTTTTCAAATTTGCCCTTGTTTTGTCTTTCACATTAATAAATATTATTTGTAATAAGTTTTGTCACAGACATAAAAAACAATTTTTATTGAAGCTTTACTTGTAGTTGATGTATTTATACCTATTTTGTATGTACTATATGTCTGATCAAATATCTTTGCAAATTTTACACTTGTAAATACTTCGCTTGGGAGCTACTGCTTACATATGGATAACTGATATTTTTAATTTTGCACCTCAATATATTTTGGCTACTTAAAGAAATCATTTTCTTTAAAATTTAATGCAGGTTATAAAGCTTCGCTTTATTATAACATAATTTCAATTCAAGTAAAAGTGTTAATCAATTGAATTTATTTTCAAAGATAATGAGTTTTGATATTAAATTCTTATTCTTATGTCTATTAATGGATAAGTCCACAATCCAAACAAATTTGATGAACATAAGATTTTTCCTATAATACACATGCATGATAATGTTATGCATGACTTACTTTTGATAAAATTTAGCCTGTGATTTAAAAAGAAAAGTTTGCAGAGAAAAAGAAAAAAAAGCTAAACTTAGAGCGCATAAATATAAAAAATGAATATATATGATTGTGACTTTACATTAGTAAAAGGATGTTATTTTTTGGGAAATGGTTCTTTACATTAAAGTCAAGTCTTTTCTTAACACAACTTATTAACATTATTACTTTTGTGAGGGATTTTTTTTTATAATAAACTCAAAGTATTTTTGGTACATAAACTAAAATTCTTCAAAAGGTCTTTTTAAAGTATAACAATACAACTAAGTTAAGAACCTTAATCAAAAGGCTGTAGGAGAAAAGAATTTAGCAAAAAAATAAAGATCTTAATCTGTATGCAAGAGAGCATAATAAATATAATTTTCATTACAAAATTCAATTTTGTAAAGAAATAAAAATTAACAATATAACACAAGAATAGTTCCACAATAATATTCCTAATCAGTTTCCAAACCTTAAAGCAAATATTGTTTTGCTTGAAATATTATTTTAAAAAGAAACTAAATATGAATTACCGAGCGGCCTGGGCCCATTCCCCTTACTTTCAAACGGACTCTGTTAACTCCAAGATCATTTGCTCTCTAAAAAAAACAACAACTCAAATGTTATTCAAAAAATTTTTTGAAACAATAAAAACAAATGAAAAAAGGTTTTCTAGTCCAATTTTATACAAGATGGTTGAAGAAAATAAGCATGTAAACACAAAAATATTGAGGGGTTAAAGATATACCTTTGCTAAACTTTCAGCTGCAACTTTCCCTGCATAATTTGTACCTCGCTTGGCATTTTTAAAGCCCTCAATACCCTACACAACCGAGAAACAACCAAATCACTTTTGTAAAAAGGTTTTCATTATAACTAGTTTTAAATATAAAAATTTTAAGTATAAATTAACAAACTTCTACAAAACATTTTAAAATTAAATCGATTTAAACAAACTCACTGCTGATGTCCAAGTTGAAGTAACACCTGAAAAATAAATTCTTCAATAACCAAAATAAGCATAGACAAAAATTTGATATTAAATCATTAAAAAAAAGATGAAAAAAAGTGTAGAACACTATTCCATAACTAAAATACTAAACATTAAAATCATGTTAATTGTTAAATATTAATCATTTTTGACAACATTCTTATTAAAACTTTAAGAGGAAAAAATTTTCAAAGTTCAAAGTCATAAACAAAGATTATTACTGGGTATTTGTATAAAAATATTATATATATATATATATATATATATATATATATATATATATATATATATATATATATATATATATATATTTAACATTTCCATACAAATACCCTACAAATGTGTGTTCTGATGATGTTCATATGATGTCTTCAAAAAAAAAATTGTTACTTTATTCTTTTGCATTTGTTTTTTTCTTGTGAACTGCTTTATAAAGTAAACTTCTGAAAAATTTCTGAGTATGAAAACATCAGGTCCTCCACTAGCTCAAAACAAGGTGCCAAACTTGTAAGAAAAAGTTCTGTGACATGATCTTGACAAGCTTCTTAAATAAGAGAAATTTAGATTCTTCAATAAAACTGCATTCACCATTTTTCAAGCTGGTGCTACTGGCAGTGGTGACAAACAACATTCCATGGACTTTGACTTAAGCTTCAACTACTTTTGACATGATAAGTGATGCAGTTCCCTTTAGTGGTGACTTTTTTGCTCATGGAAAAAGTTAAACAGTTTAAGAACATCCCTACTTATTAGAAGATATGAGTCTGGTAGTTCATTTGTACTTTTCCCTTTCATTCAAATTTCCTTACTGCTTCTTGTTTTAGACATTACAATATTTACTTGCTATTATAAATTTCATTCATTTTATCAATTATCAGTGTATTTAACTCAGTGAAAATAAGTATGAATTAAGTGTTTAATTAAATTTATCTTATACTTTTACTTGTTTAATATTTTACTGTTTATCTTTATCACAGCATAAATTTAGTATAATACTAAAATATAATAAAAATCATTAGTAATTGCTATTAGTTTGTAAAGGTATAAAATAGGCTGTCTGCTATTTTTTTCCTAAATGGTCCCCAAATAAAATTCTATAATAAATCTACAGGAAATAATTTAAGCAATTAAGTAGTCTAAACTAGATTCAATGACAGGTTGACAATATACCACCACTGAACCATTGCAAGGCGCACAGCCTACTATCAGATGCATGGGAAAATACTTGACCTTAATGACCTTGAACAACTATTAAACATGCCGCAATCTGCTTTAAATTTGGGGAAAAAAACACACACACACTACTTAAGTAGAACAAATTTAGACTTAAATTTTTTTCAAATTTGTTTGAGTGTGTATTTTTATAACCCAGTGTAGATTCAGATTTACCTTTGTGATCAGTCAGATAACATAATGTATTGTTGTAAGTTGCTTTTATTATTACTATGGGTATGTCAGAAAATTCTGCTTCAGGGTTTGTGATTAACTCTGACTTAGGAAAAATTGATTTCTTTTTGGCAGGTTCCTCTTTTGCTGGTCTAAAAAATTAAACAAACAACTTCTCAAATTCTTGCACATTACTCAACAGTAAAGCAAAGATCATTAGACAGTCATAAACTAAGTTGAATTTACTAATGATTTTGTAAAAGCAAGTTGACTAGTGAAAAGAAAAACTCATTTTACCTTAGAACAAGTGTGCTATTGTTGACTCAAAGCTTGTTTTAAAAACAATTTAAAAAAAAAGCATTTTTTTTTACAATAGAAATCATTTATAGCTTTTTAAACCTGCAATAAGGAATTTATTCATAACAACAACAAAACATGGGGAACTTACATATTAACTTTTGCATACAAAGTATTGAATGTTGCAAACAACTTATGTGATGAATTATTTTGAAGCCATTTTGTTATCTTTCCAACTGCTGATGTTGAAAACATGATATTAATTTACTGTCAAAAAATCTAACATTTTAAACAAGGTACACAAATGCTAATTGTATAAGAGCATATTTACGGATTTATGTTTAATATCAGTGATATTAATTGTATTGTTCTTAATTGCAAGACAAGTTATTGGTCTGACAAATATATCATATATAGGCGGTGAGGGAACTGAATAGCTATATGATTGAGATTTAAAGGGTTTGTAAAGTCTACTTAAAACACATTTAGTTGAGGTAGGGTTGTATAGAATGTAGGCTTGATCATAAAAGTTTTTTTTTAGACTAAATGAGGAATGTTTTATAATTGAGTTTTTCATTTTTGGTATGTAACTTAAGAAAGTTTTTCATATCTTGGTGGTAGAGATTACGTGTTATATATGAATTTGTGGTGTTTTTTAAAAAACATTTTATCAAAATAGACCTTTGAGATTCTATAGTCTCATAGAGCTTCATTAAGATTCACATGGAATATGTGCATACTTTTGAAACATAAAAATTTTTGTCCTAGGAAACTACGAAATGTTAAGAAAAAATCATGATGTCAAACACAAGTATGTGACCTTATCCAAAAGTTTAGTAAAACAAAAAAAATGTCAAGAAGAATTCGACAATTAAAGAAACAACACTTGATAAGATCTTAAGATTTTAATTCATTTAACATGAGTAAAATTTGAATACGAACTTAAGGGGGAATTAGCTTTTGAGATTGATGAAATGTAATCATATGATTTCGTGATGAAATCTGTCTTATTATTGAGGTATGTTATATAATCTTTTTAAGCTATGTACAGCGAGCAGAAAAATTTTCCACTAGCAGGATTCAAAACCTGGATCATAGAAAATGAGCAAAGAAATAAAATTTCTAAAAGGAACGTCCGAGTGTTACAAAAATTAATAAATAGTTTAAGGCAGCTTTTATACAATATTAATTGTAAATAATCAAAATAATCAAACACATGTCATGCTTTAATTTTACGACGGCATACGGTTCTTTACAATTTGTATAATTTACTTATAGCATGTCCATAACATGTCCATAAAATGCATGTGAGGAAGGTATTCATATTTTTGTTATGATTACAGTTAACTCTCGATATCTCGAACTCTCAGGAGACAGGGTAGAAAGTTCGATATATCGAGAGTTCGATATATCGAGAAAGGGGTTGAAAATATGGAGTCACCTAATTATCGCTAAAAACATTTTCTTTTCTATCTGACAAAAACCAATAACAATCAGGTTAAAATTTTTGGAAAAAATCTGTAATCTAGCGTTACTTAAACTACCTATCTTTCCCAATTTCATAAGATTTTCATTAGGTCTTCTTGGACGGCACTAGGATCAAATAATCGCATACTTCTGTCAAAGATTTGAACGGATCATCATCATCAGCTTCTGTCATCTGATGGTTTGATTTGCTAATATCAGATTTTTTAAAACAATTGACGATTATCTTCTTTGACACAGCGCTTTAAGAAGAAACAAGCTCATTCATTCCTTGAAGGATAGAACTTTTCGGCAGGGGTTCGTTTTTTGTTGATAGCTTTGATACACAGGTGCACAATTTTTCGACGGTAATGACCTTTAAGGCTTCGTATCACGCCTTGATCTATGAGCTGAAGGACAGATGTGATGTTAGGGAAAGATATATTAGTTTGATGTTACTTAGCTCTTCAATATATGGACAGGACAGTCATTCACCAGGAACACTATTTTCCTGTCCTGAGAGCGAAAAGGAGAGCCCAAGTTCATCAGCATTAAAAAATGTTTTCAAGCTTTTAATTGTCAGAAATAGTTTTAAACCTGATACCATTCCTTAAAGTAAGACCAGAAAAATCAAATTTTAACTTGAACCATAGGTTAGAAAAACTGATTGTGTATTTGTTTTAATTTAAATATAACATAATTTGACAGAATGGAACTGACCTTTCATTCAAATTATAGGACCAACAATCTGATGCTTTAAACACTAGTTCTCGCAATCTTTCTGCAAGTTTTAGTTCTTTTTCTTTCGGTGCCATTGATTGGTACTTGTTGACTTCTTTTCGTGACAAACCACGTGAACATAACCTTGTTGTTATTAAGCATCTGCGTCTTGTTATTTATTTTATTAGAGACGATCCTAAAAGCTTAGTCTTGATTAGTGATAAAAGTTGAGACAATTTTCAACTTTCAGGGGAAATCCAGGACAATTCCCAGACGAGATGTCCCGGACAAAATGGGAGCTTTACAATTTCCCGGAATTTACATCTTTTTAACGGGACATAACAAGATATAACGAGACATAAAAAGACATACCAGTTAATCTTTAATGTGAAATTTAATGATGAATTTTTTCAGACATTTTTTGCACTGTTTCAATGATTTCGCGTTCTCGCGCACAATTCAGTATGGGAGAGGTCGCGCGTTCGCGACCAGAAGGAGGAGCATCGTTTTTTCTGTATGATTATCTTGACTAATGATCTCCTTTTGCATTCAACATCAGTCTCATCAAGGTCAACTACATCGTCTGAGTCTTCAAAGCTGCAACGAATCAAACGTACGAATGAGTTTACTCTGTGGATGAAGTGCTTGAGAGCCTCCTTTCTTCCTATAAGTTTCCGGGCAGTGCCTGGCTTTGCTTTCATTACCAAAAGAGGTTCTTTCATGTCAAAGACACTCTGCACACACATGTATATAGAATTTCAGCGAGTGTTGTTAGCAGTGATGAACTTTTTGTAGACCAATTTTGTTACATTTTCCTCTCAATGATTCTTTATTAATCAGAACCCTAGGGGACTGAGATTATTGACTAGGCTCCACTACAAAAATATATTTAGCGCATTCGGAGTTGAATTAACCCGTCTGTAATTTTAATTTCGATTGTCTTATTGTTGGATGCTCTTCAGCTTGTGGGAAAACTTAAATTATGCGTAAGTTTCTAACAAAAAAGACAGCTACTGAGCATGTATTTGCATTTATCATAAATAAGAATAGTTTGTACAATTTAAGAAAAAAGGCGTTGCCTTTGTTTGATTATAGCAATAAAAAGAGTTTTTCAAAATTTATTTGAAGTATAAAAAGCTTTGCGATTGCTCCTCCTTTAGATTCCTCTTGATGTTCTGCAATGCGTCAGTATTTCTTCAGCATAAGTTACTATGGAATCTTTTTTATAGTTGGTATGAAATATAACGATATTAGAGGAGCTTTCCCGTTTTATTTAGATTTTCACAGGTCTTTATAAATAGTAATTCACTAGTAAAACGCAGTGACCTAAATAAGATAAAGAAAAGACAAAAAAATATATTAGAAATAAACTAATCACATAATAAAAGTAGAACTTTACAAAAGTTAATAAGTAACACCCATAAAACAGACTTTTAAAAGAAATAAAATATACGTTAAATAATTATTATAATGTATTCATATCTGCATGCACATATACACATATACACAATTAAAAAATTATAAAATGTACATATATATAAAGAAAAAAGTTATAGAGGTAAAGAATGAAGTTAAACGTAACTTTTTAGGTAGAAATGATGGAGTGATTTTAAAAGCAGATTTTTGGACCCAAGGATAAAATCTGTTTTTTATGTGTACGGAAAGGTGTTCTAAGAAAGGATACAGTGGTATTTTATGGAACTTATTCCATGTCTGTTTGAGTGGGATAGTTAAGCTTTTGCAAGTGACTGACCTTAGGTTATGATCGCACGTTGTCCTAGTATTAAAGTAGCTATGAAAAATGTTAGGAAGGAGATCGTGTTGTTGATCCCAACAAATGAACAATTTAGGAACTGGATTAGTCATTGAAACGAAGGATTTTGGATCTAAGATACAGGATGTCACTTGGAAAATTTCTGGGGAAGAAATGAATTATTTCTATTGCTCTATTTTAAAATTGTTTCACTTTAAAATAGAAAGATCTTTTAGAAAGACGGTTTTAGATTGTCCCCAAACTTGACATGCATTTTGTAATTGTGAACCAAAAATTGAGTGATGATAATAAAAATTGAACAAGACCATATCCAGATGAACATATTAATTTAGTTTTTTTGAGTCTGTTACTAATTGAAGATCAGTATCATCAGTAAAATGATACTTATTTGAATATTTGATGTAAAGATTAAGATCATTGATATAGATAATAAAGAGAAGAGGACCTAATATGACTCCCTGAGGAAAATTAATACAAAAGCTTTTAATGTTTGAGAAGGTGCCGTTTAAAGTAATAAACTGTTGACGATTGGAAAGGTATGGTTTAAACCATTGCAAGGGTATGAGGCGTATACTATATTACTTAAGCTTTGATAGGAGAATGCCACGGTCTACGGCGTCAAAAGCTTTATGTAAATCAATGAAAGTCTCACAAGCAAAAGTTTGGATTATTGAGAGCAACTTTTACACTTTCTGTAAATTTGATAAGAGCGTAAGCTGTAGAATGCGGTTTACGAAAACCAAACTGTTGTTTATATAGTATTAAATTTGGTTAAGGAAGACGTATAATTTATTATGTATAACTTTTTCAAAGAATTTTCTTAAATTAGAAAGAGGAGAAATAGGACAATAGTTGGTGTAGTCAACCGTAGATTCTTTTTTTGTGGACTGAAATAACTTGAACCATGAATGAAGACATCAGGAAATATTCCTTTGTAAAATAAATTACTTAAGATAATGCTTAGTGGTTTGCATAGAAACTCTAAGATCAGTTAAAAAGTTTTTCTTGGTACATCTTCCTGGAAATATTAACATTTTTTTTTTAGCATTTTTTTTTAAAAATATTTTATTGGCCAGTGTTTACTTTTTTTTCTTGACTTTGATTTAAATCTTATAAAAAAATCAAAGATTTTATATAAAATATTCAAAATATTCAAAATATTGTCCGTGGCAACATTTTCCATTGAAAAATTCTTTATTCTTTTTTATCAGATTAGTTATACCACTATATCATCATAACATGATGTGAATTTCGAAAAGAAAAATTTTCCTAACACGACAACTCTGCTGTACTTATTCAGATCTATCTTCTGAAAATGTCATTTTATAGATGGGTTTCAAATGTGAAATGACAATTTTTAAGGACAATAAGTACTTTGATTTTTATAAAACGTGCAGCATATCTTTTAGTGTGAACAAGTTTAAGGATTATGCTAAGTAGCAGATAGTGTGATGGCTTTGTGTTCTTGTTAGCAGAAAAATGCGTAAACGTACGATTTAAAGAAACCGATATCACGATTGTTTAAGTTAGAAAATAAATTTTAAATCGATTCTCTTCCCATTCTTATTTGAGAAAAAATTAATTTCAAGCATTTAAATTTCAAGACATCGAGAATGAAGTTGTAGAAACTCCCTAATATACTTTTATAAGGAGGGTTGGGTTCTAAGTAGCAAAGGAGATAAAAAAAATGAGATTGCATTTAAAAGGCCATAACTCCTTTATTTTAAAAGATTTTTTTCAAATTAAAAAAGTAAAAAGTAGAGTATTTTTCAGTCTGTAAAAATAAATAGTTTATTTCTTCTATAATTTCATTTCTACGAGCCGATTATCGATTCGACCTTTTATCGATCCCATAAGACATTGTTTAGCAGTAAAGTCAATCTTACTTAAACAATACTCTATTCTATTGCAAAATTGATCAATAGTTTCTGTTTGCTAATTGTTCTTGTATACTTTTCCTTTCAACTCAAACCGAAAGTCTTCAAATGGCCTGCATTCAGGTATGTTATGAGGGTTGTCTTCCTTTTCAACAAAGTTGATGTTACTTTGCCTGAAATACTCCACTACAGTAGGGAGTGAAAACCCGACCCGAATACCCGCGGGTACCCGTAGACGGATAATTTTAATTACTTTACTTACCCGATATCCAAGCCTTCGGCTTGGGTATTACCTGATTTAAACTACCTGAATAATACCCGTAAAAGTACTCGAATCATATCGGGTAATGAAATTACCCGATAATTCGGGTAATAAAATTTCCCGATCTTCAAACCGAAATTTTTGCGCAATACAATTGCGCAAAAATTTCGGTTTTGAAGATCGGGGGCCAATGCTATAAACATAAAAAACGAAGTTTTTTCCGTAAAACACGAAGTTTTTACCGTAAAAAGCGAAGAAAAAAAAAGTCCATTGCTATAAACATTCAAAAAACTCCGTTTTTAAGATAAAAACTTCGCTATTAAATCCAATGCTATAAACGAACAAGGGAATCGCCTTTTCAGATAAAAAATGCGTTTTTTCGAAAAAAAACTTCAGATAGATTTTTGATCTCAATTTTAGATATTTTCTTCGTGATTTTTGGCGGCCATTGTTGGAACAACGTTAGCGCTTCAAAATCATTGAACATTCTTTGTTTGTGTTTTTATGCAGATATTTTATAGATAAAGCTTAAAAGGATTTTGGTAACTTCATAATAAACTAATTACTTAAAATCTGCATTTAATCGATTATTCAGTTCCTTGTTGTGCTTCGTTAACAATGCATGCATGAATTTAAAATTCCATACTTATTTATGAAGGTTTTCGATAGTAATTCTGGTTAAACAAATTTTTCATAGTGTTTGACTAAAGAAAAGTATAAAGAGTTGATAAATATGCCATATAATACACAAATACACAACAAAATAATACACAAATACACAACAAAATAAAATGCTGTTTAAAGAACTTAAAATGTTACTAGCAATAAAGATCAGAGAAAACAAAGAGGTTCTTCTTGGGAAGCTTAGTATGTTTTAATTAGCAAACTATTTAAATAAAAATATGTATTGCTACATTATATTTTATATATATATATATATATATATATATATATATATATATTTACAAATGTTATAGTATAAGTATGTAATATATAGTATATATTAACATAATATAAGCATGTAATCAATCAATCATATTTCTAAATAAAGATTTTACATTCGAGTTTATATACAAATAGTTATAAACTAATGTAAAGTAAGCTACTAACAGTGCTAATGATATATAACAAGGGTAATAATAATGGCAATTTAATCATTCTATTCAAAAACAGCAGAGATATATTACAGTATATAAAATTAACAGTGATAACATGATGTAATGTATAGTATATATCAATTTTATATATATCTAAATATATATATATATATATATATATATATATATATATATATATATATATATATATATATATATATATATATATATATATATATATATATGTAAATATATATATACTTCCAATAGTTTTATTAACTTAATACACTAACATTGAAAATAGCTTCTCCTACACTGTATAATACGATAAATTGTGTTGGTAAAGATTCCATGACAGTCTCTGAGAACATGAAAAAAAACATTTGTGCCAATAGAATGAAGAAATGCTTTGTATAATGTTGCAAATTGCTTAGTATAATGTTACAAATCATCTTTAAGCCTAGTTTCTAAAAAATCTAATACAGCTCTTGGGACTCGATACTGCTCTCGAAAAACGTTGTCAGAAACATCTTCGTTAAAAAAGCGACCATTAAACTAAAATGATATTGAAAAACAAAACAAAAATATAATTTCTGCGCCTATTTAGTTTGATTTCTGATTTTGTTCGATAAAAAATCATTATATATATATATATATATATATATATATATATATATATATATATATATATATATATATATATATATATATATATATATATATATATATATATATATATAGTAATTTTAAGTAATGTTTTAAACACCAACCTCTCGAGGCAATCGGTGGCGAAGCTAATTTTCTGCAACTTCGAAATCTAAGTCTTCGCCCGAAAAAATTAAATTCATGTTCCTACTTTAATTTTACACAGCTTTTTTAAACACCAAATACTAGAATGTAAAAATATTCATAAAAGTAGAATAGACAGCACAGCATACTTAATGACTAATAAAATTCATTAATTAGGCCTAATAAATAAAAATTACAATAAAAATTACTATTATATAACTACTATGTATTACGGATAAAAAAAGTTCGTGAATTTCAGTGACGTTTACGTTTTATGCTTTATAGCAATGGGCGAAAAAAATACAAACAGCGATAAATTCTTCGAGATTACGAACTTTTTTTCGTACGTGAAAAATTGCGTTTTTACGAAAGATTTTTTTTCTCGAAAAAAACTTCGAATTGTTTATAGCATTGGCCCCGGGAAATTTTATCAAAAAACTCAATTCGTACATTTTTGTTTTGTTTTGTTTTTTTATTGCGTTTTTTTAAATTTAACTTTATCTCAATTCTTTTATTATCACTTTTATTTCTATTTATTAGTTCCACCCACTCCGTGTTAGTATTAGTTTTTAACTAATTAAAAATTAATACTTACATGGAGTGGGTGGAACTAATACTCCGTGTAAAAATATTAATTCCACCTTCATGTAAGTAATAATTTTTAATTAGCTAAAAGTTGATGTATGTATGTATGTATGTTAGGGTGGCCCTTATTTTTAAACTTTCAAATTGTTTAGCTCCCAACCCGATTTCTTGTTCCAATCATGAAAATAATGATCTTTACAAAATTTTAGCGTAATTTGACAACTGTAAGTTGACCCTCATCGACCATGAAGTTTCGAAATTTTTGCCCTGAGAGTCATTTTTGAGCTGAAAAGTTTAAAAACTGTCTCCAAAACTGTTTGTGCTGCTCGTGTAAAGTGACTTTTAGATTGTCTTCTTTTTAGACATTAAAATGGCATTAAGTTCGTCTGGGAGTTCGTCACAGAAGTTAAGAAAAGATTTTCATGTCTGTCTTCTTGGCTACATTTCAAATCGCCTTCGAACCGGCAAGTTTTACGCGTTTTCTTCTACAATGTAAGAGTTGTAAAGCTTACAACAAAGGAAAGTGCAATACTGGTGATTCAAGATGTTTCCATTTTCTGGCAAAAAGCACGAATTCCTACTAAAAGAACTGAACACTGTGTTGAGAAGTTACTGAAACTGTATGATGAATGGAAAGGCTTAAAAAAGAATTTGACGAGAGGTACAGGCAAATACAAAGAAAAAAGAGATCTTTGTAGACAATATGGATGATCTGTTTGACATAGCTCATTCAGAAGCTTTGGAACAGATGAAAATTGAAGAGGATAAGAATTTCTTAATCCTTCAGCGCCAAAAAGGACGACCAGGGTCTATGCTTGGTGTGGATCACAAACTAAAACTCAAGGAAGAAATGGCACTGAAGCGCACTGCAATGGAAACTGCTAGGAGAAAAAGTACTTATGAAGAAATTGAACAAAATTTTGAAACTCATGAGCTTTCTACATCAAAAACTGATTATTCAGCATCAAGCAGTGAAGACATTGAATCCCAGCGCTGTCTGTAATAATAATGAGTTGGATCACCATTATTACAGACAGCGCTGCAAACATTCAAAAGGGATCAAAAACAGATAGCGACATTGATACCAGCATGTGGTGCGTCGACCACAAGATCCACCTGATTGTCACGGGTTCACTAGCTACAAAAGACCATGAAAAGAAATTGTACATATGTCCACAATGGAATCAACTTCACAAGAAGATGACGGGTTTGGTAAACTATTTTCACAACTCAGGGAAGAGGACAATTGATCTTATCAACAAAGCAAAGGCCCTTAAAATAACAACAGCGAAGTTGGTACAAAACTTTCTGACACGCTAGAATTCAGACTTAGCCCAGCTGGAATCAATAATTGCGCTTCTTCCAGCCATGGAGCAAAGAACACTGCAACCCACGTCACCTGAAACCTCACCCCAAAACATAAAGGCCGTGGACTTTTTGGATGCCGACAGTTTGATGGTACTTTGTTGGAAAATCACCACACACAAAAGTATGGAGCAACATATACGCACAAAGGAGGGAAATTAGTTGCAATAAAGGAAGTAGACAATTAATGTAATAAAGGAAGTAGACAAATACCTTGGCGATACACCAACCAAAAAAAACAGGGGACATTTTTGACTTTTGGAGGGTCAGTGCAAGCAAATAGCTTATGATTGCAAGGCTTGCTAGGCAGATTTTGGCTATCCCAGTCTCATCTGCTTCTTCTGAAAGAGTGTTTTAAAGTGCAGGGAACATTTGCACAGTAATTAGAACAAATTTAAGTGTTAACAAAATGGAGCAGCTAGTGTTCATGAAAGAGAACAGTAAATTACTGGATGAAATTTCAGATTTAAAATGGCCAGGCTACTTTTAATTTTGCTAATCCTGAAATTTGTACTCATTCAGTACAAATATTCATACTTAAATTTATTTTTTTTTTTGTCATTTGTAATTCAATGTAATAAATGAATTGAGTTTAATTGTTTTAGCTATTTTTACTTCTTCGGGTATTTTTATGGGTATTTTCTACGGATATTCTAAGGGTATTTTCTACGGGTATTTCTACGGGTATCCTACGGGTATTTTCTACGGGTATCAAGTATCAGGTATTAAAAACAACTGGTATTATCCGATTTAAAAAGAAACCGGTATTTATAACTTTCGGGAAATTACCCGAAAATTTAAATTCGGGTAATACCTGAAGCAATTACCCGGATCCGAGTTCGGGTCTCGGGTCCCTTCACTACAGTTTTTGAGTAATGTGACGTTGGTAGGTCAGGCCAGAATATGTAATTGCCATCTAGATGGTTTGCTTAGATGAAAGGATTATGTCTTTTTTAAGATGCATTTGCTCAGGAATAATTCTTGCTTAATTGCTTACAAGGAACAAAAAAAAAAGTTTTGAAATACCTTTAGCTGAAATGCAAATCCAAACTAACATTTTTTGCTGGTATTTTTCAATTAAATTACATTTTACGCTTAGTGGTGTTAAAGAAGTGTTACTATAGTTACTATAGTAGAAATTTTAGTTTCCATAAATAGCGCTGTGCTTTAAAGTGAAATAAGATTCCCTTATCAATTATCCAATCGTGATTTTTGTATTTTTCAAATAAGCACTGCATCTCGTTCTTATTTTAAGTTTTTGTGACAATTCTTAATGGTATTTTTTTTTTTTTTTTTTTCTGCATTTAATATTGTGTTTCTTCAATGTTTTGCAGATAAAAGATTGATCGCACAAAAATTTTCTAGCTGCTTGCCTCCGTGAGACGCTATCCTCGTGGTCAAACATGTTCTTCAGCTTAGTAATCAGGGCTGTGGAGTCGGAGTCATGGAGTTGGAGTCGGAGCTCATTTTGGCTGGAGTCGGAGTCGGAAAAAATGTACCGACTCCGACTCCAGCTTAAAAAAAATCTTTCAAAGTTTCATAATTTTGATATGGATATTACAGGTGTTACTCATTAAAATATTTTATGTTCCGCCAGTCTAGAGCACAACTATCAAACTCTAGCCCTCCAGTTGTTACAAAACTACAAGTCCCATGATGCTCTGATAGCTGTAGGATGTCCAGAGATAATGGGGATTGTAGTTTGCAACAACTGGAGGGCACTAGTGAATTTCTCCAGGTCTTGGTGGAAAAGACTCTTCAAGAATATGAACTTAAAGAAGAACAAGTTCTTTCTATCCAACTGACAATATTTTAAACATAATTTTGACAAATTCATAATTTTATTGGATAACAAGAGTTTATTGGATAACAAGAGTAAAGAAAAGTTGTTTGTTTAGAAATTATTTTCTAATAAATACTGTTTAAAGCACTAAGTGGTTGGATTGTTTGTATCATGGTGATGAAATAGCCAATGTTAAAATATTACTACAGTAAATTTGTTGTTAAAAGTTGGTTACTTATGAAAGAGTCGGAGCCGGTCCATAATAAAATCAAAGAGTCTGAGTCGGAACAGCAGCGTACCGACTCCACAGCCCTGTTAGTAATGTTCTTTTTCGTCATTTTTTTTAGCGACCCGACCGCTTTCTTTAAACTCGTTTCGTTCCAATTCCATTTTCTGCGCGTTCAATTATACGGCAAATGGTTGCTTTAGTTATTTTTTTCTGCTATAAAATGACATTAAGTGTAATACTTTCCGTGTTACTTATCGTCCACGTTCACGGAGCTCTTGCTTAGATTTGTTTACTTTTATTTTAAATCGTTGAATATTAGTTTCTTTTTGTTTTTTAAAATTCAAAACTAGAATAAATTTGCAATAACATACACATAATATCTCTAAGCAACTAATAGCCTCATTTTTTTTTATCCTCACCCGTTACAACATTTAAAATTCTAACGTATCTGAATGAAGAGCTTGTTTCTGGAGCAGGTGCTACATTTTAATACTTTTTGATAAACAACATCTTAGCTAAAATATACACAAAAAATATTTTGTTGCACTATACGCTTGCTTAAATCTTTTTTTATTAAACTTTATTTGAAGTTTATGTGATAACAAATTTGAAAGTTTCTGTAGTAAAAGCTAAAATTACTTTAAAAAAAAAAAAAGACAAACTAAAAAATTATCTATTTGCTCAGTAAAAAAAAGAAAAAAAACAAAAACAAACAAGAGATCATCGCGTTATTTGAGAACTGCAGAACTACCTTTCTTTTTGAGGGGCAGGAATAGAAAAAATTATAAACAAAAACGTTATTTTTTAAATTTATCTCATTTCATTTTTGATGAACAACAAGCTCCGCAAGATATAAATATTCAAAGCACCATTTTATACAGAGGAAGAAAAAAAAGATACGGAAAGAAATTTTTTTTTTTTACAAAAAATCCCCTTAAAACATTTCGACCTTATGCACAAAAGATGCTCGCAACGTTCTGAAATTTAGAATAAAGCGGACGAACAGAAGACTCTTTTATATTGACGAGAACTTTTAATCTTTTGTTACAACTTTTAAAAGATATTTTAAAATACTATCAGAGATAAAAATATTCAAGAAAATGTCCAATAGATTTTTCTAAAAAATTACTTTACCAAAATTACTTCTAATATTAATTGCTCACGGCACCTTCGTGCAATGTGGCTATTTTTAAATTATTCTTTTTTTTTTTTTTTTAAGCTATGGTTTCACTCACTGAAAATCACGGGAGGCCATGTCTTTTTCTCTTTAAATTAAGCATATTTCTTCGAACTTTGTCACGCGAAGCGTTGTCTACGTATGGCCGTTATCATAATCAACAACTAGCTTTTTGATATGGCTTAATTTTACATGTAACTCTTCACAACGTTTTTTCATATCTTTGTACTTTTCATCCTAAATGCAACATATACAGATACAGTTCTCCATAAAGCGGAGGCCTTATAAAGCTTGAATCTAGTTAGAAATAGCCTGAAGAACCCGTTTTTGATAAGCATTTGAAGAGACAACAAATAACGTTTCATATTGAGGGTTATTAAAGTAAATCTATTAAAGCAATCAGTTTTCTACATTTAGCAGGTGGGAGCAAACAAAGTAGCGGTTAAAAAGATGCGATTATATATTTATCCACTTTTTGCTTTGAAATTTGCTCATAAAAATTGATGAAAATTTTGACAAATTGTTAATAGTGCTACTTGTTGGTTGTAGCTTCTCTCGTTGTAATTTGAGAGCTCATGTTGTCTTGTTTTTCTCTTTGTAAAACACACAAGGTCACCCTATACTTTTTTAATACATTACCTTGCTAATCTTATTGTTTAATAATATTGCGAACTTCTGTCATGGAAACTCCAAATTGAGCTAACAAATGTTCTCAAACATTTATGTCCACATCATTATAACCCATTCAATTTCCATTAAATGTTTAACATTTTTTGGAAATATATCCTACAACAACAACAACAGCAGCAACAAGTAATAATAGTAATAATAATAATAATAATAATAATAATAATAATAATAATAATAATAATAATAATAATAATAATAATGATAATAATAATAATGATAATGATAATAATAATAATAATAATAATAATAATAATAATAATAATAATAATAATAATAATAATAATAATAATAATAATGATAATAATAATAATGATAATGATAATAATAATAATAATAATAATAATAATAATAATAATAATAATAATAATAATAATAATAATAATAATAATAATAATAATAATAATAATAATAATAATAATGATAATAATAATAATAGTAATAAACAACAACAGCAACAATAATAATAATAAGTCAACATGTAGTAAAAACGCATTACCAACAAATTGCCTTAAATCTCATTTTCTACTAGCAAAGTAATGAAAAAAAAAAGTAATACATACATGCAAAAAAAAAAAAAATTGGTCTACTTTTTGACCACAGCTTTTTATTATTTTTAACATGAAGATATATAGTTAAAACCTATACACTCACTCCTTGCTGCTTTTTGTAAGCATCAATTATTACATCATGAAGACGCTGAAAAAAGACAAAAAATAATAATAAAAATAATAAAAAACTAATTACTAGATCTTAATTTAAAACTGATAACAAACAATAAGTATCAAACTCATTAGACATACATAGTATTCATCAGAGCCCACTTCTTGCCTCCTCCAAGAACGATCCAATTCAATGAATTTACTTGTTATTGAATCCAAATTCTTCTTTAACTCGATATATTCTGGATATTCCGCTTGGAAGTCTCGTTTATATTGGCACCGCTGTTCATAAGTTATAATTGGCTTATAGTTTCTAGAAGTAAAAGATGACAAAGCTTTATACTCTGTATAAAGTATTTCTGCTCAATTATTTTTTTTGATCTATTGACTACTAGGAAATTAAAAGGAATAACTATAACAAAAATATAAATAGAAATAACAGCAAGAATAATTTAAACACCAAGATTTTTCTAAATAGTCTTACACTAGATGTTCTGGTGTTTCTGATGTTGAGGCAACAGTTGGAGGAGACTCCTCTTCATAAGAGGGCTTTTTATTTTCCTTTAAATGTTCTGTTTTCCTAATTTTTGTATTACTATGTAATGGGGAAGATGAAGATGTTGAAGAAGGCTCTTCATTGCCATTACATTTCCCATTTTTACTATCAAGGGATGAATTTACATCTAATGATCTTTTTAAACCATTAGCCTGAAAGGTAACAAAATTCATTATTAGGAATGAACTTAGATAAACCTAAATTTATTTTGAAAGTACTTTCAACAACACTATTCATATTTTTTTTAAGTAAAGTTGTAAAAAAAAAAAGGAGTAAAGTTGTAAAAAAAACAAACCTTTACTTCAGGTGACTTTGATGTAGAGGTTACCATCTGTGGTGATAAAGCAGAGTTTACTTTCTGCATTGAAATATTTCTGCAACAAATATATTTAAATAGATTAATGTTAAAGTTAAGATTGGCTTACATAAGAATACTAAAAAGTTTAAATTTTAACTAAATATTACACTAGATATTAATTTTTTCAATTTTATTAACAACCCTTTTAAAATTCAAAACTATAATAATGTCACTCTATTTATCAAACAAACCTTTTTACAATAAGTCTTTCGCTATCACTGTAAAAAGGCCAAGAATCAACCTAAAAATAGTAATTTTGAAATTCTTTTCAGGTAAAACAGAAATAAACCAATATGATGAAATAAAGATCAGTAAATAAAAATTTCAGCAAAATAACACTTTTGCTACTTTAAACATATTGCCTACCTGCACTTCATTGTATAAATTGGAATTCAAACTATACTCATTGTCTTGCAATGTTGATACCTGCAGTACAAGAGTTAAATTTACTAAGTTAAGAAAATGAAACTAAAAAAATAATACTCAATTTCAGGAAGAACATTGAAAAAGTTTTTCAAAAAATTCAAAACTTCAAAAACTTTTTTTGTGTGTGTTTGAAACCAACACACACAACACTCCCCATCCCCACCACTACTATAAGAAATACAGACCAATCCACAACTTTGCTCATTGACAAGTTGGACAAGCTCTATTTATATAATTCAAATTGAATCAAATATAAGAAATGAAACATCTTAAAATTTTAAACAAATTAATTTTGAATATTTATGAATATTTTTAATAACAGATTTTTTACACAACTCTTCAACTTATTTCTAAAATGTCATATAGCTGATTTTAAGTTATTTCTAAAATGTCATTTAGCTAATTTTAAGTTATTTCCAAAATGTCATATAGCTATTTTAATTAAAACTGGAAACAAACAAAAAAAAAATTTGACTTATAATTTTTTCATCTGCATTTAAAAATTTAAAAATTCTCATAAGCTGTATTTCTTTTACTGGTTTCTGCAATAGTAATTTTGCTTAACAAAGAACAGTATTAGAAATGTCATAAAAAACAATCAAAACAAAAGAAAAAACATTTTTATAAAAAACTCCAAAAAATACTTAAATTAAATAAAATTCCTATGTATACATCTATATCAGCTTATAATACTACTAACTTGTTTTAGAATCATAGGTAAATTGTTGCGATCTTTTTGACTCATGGCTTCTATCAAGAAAAAGGAAAAAATACAAGGTCATTCTTTTTATACAAGCATCTTTTTCAACCCAAAATATTGCACAATCAAACTTCAAAACAAAGTACAAAAAAAAAATTAGAACCCTTTTGATACTTTAAACAATTAACCATTTTTAAGACTTTTTAAGATTTTCTCAAACCTTGGTAAGGTTTGTGAATGTGTAAAATTTTAACATTGCACACCATAAAAATTTTTGAGGCTAGCCTGATTGCTTTATGCTATAAACTCATGTTTCAATTTTTACATTTTTTTAAGCAGAAAACCTTCAAGGAATTTGGAATCACTAAGAATCCTGTTTTGTGGTAATAATATTTACTTAATGGAACTTGTTTAATGGAACTAAAATTGCTCTAAAATTTAGACATGCTCAGTTTGGTAATTTTTCATGTTTCAAACTTTAATAAAGGTATTTTACAATATCATAAGTTAAAAAACGTAACATATATTGAGTAATAGATAAGAACTAAAATACCTGCAACAAATATGTGAGTAACAACTTAAAATTTTTTGTTTTCAAACTTTAAATTTGATACAATAAAAAACATTTTCACACCAATACTTTTAAAGTGATAGATTTCTACAAGAGTTCTTACAAAATAAATTACTAAGGTTAAACTAACCTGTAAATGATTTTTAAAAATGGTACATTAAAAGAGAATGAGTTTTATTAAATATTCTGTGATAAAAATTTGGAGAAAAAAAAAGTACATAAGCTAGATGTAGATAATAGGTTCAAGATATAAAAAGAGGGATCACCTTTCTGCAAGCGTGTCATTAACTCTGGTTTCTTAAGTGGTTTTATTGCTAACACATGGATAACCCTTTCTCTGCAAAATAAAATTTCATCTTACTAAATGAATTTATTTAATAAAAAGAAAAAGAAAAAAAAAAAAAAAAAAAAAAAAAAAAAAAAAAAAAAAAAAAAAAGAATAAAAGTCATGCTAAGAATTCACTATAAGATATCTATAAAATATATAAAACAATATTAACAAAGTCTATTATAGTCAATGTAATACCGACAACTTAATGTTTTTTCATTAATCGAGGAGCTTTTGGAGGCAACAGCATTGGTTAAAGAGTTTTTAGATACAGCAAGATTCTGTGATGAGCTCTTAGTTAAAGTTGGTGTCAAGGTTTTACTGTTTAAAGATGGCGAACTCTTGTTAGATAAGACTGCTTTTACAGGCAGCGAAGGCGAGCTTTTATTCAAAGCTGTTCCAGGAGAAATCAATGTATTTGTTTGTGAAATAGGCTTCTTCATGGAAGCTAATTTGCGTTCCATTTCAGTTGATGCAAGCTTTGACTTATGTAGCTTTTTACCTAACAATAAGATTTTGGAAATTTATGAGTGATTTAATTGAAACAATGGTTTAGGGACATTTTAAAAAATAAAAACTTGATTTTATAACAAAGTTCAGCTGAAGCTCCTAAAAAAAATCAATTCACTATTGTGAATAAAAAGCAAAATTTCCTAATGAAAAGTTTTTAGAACATCATTTTTAAATGCTTACTCTTAGCAAAAACATTATAACTACAGTAACAAGAAAATACCTTTTTTAAGTTTGTCGTCCAACTTTATTTCCTTGGTGCTAAACAGCAAATCATAAGTTATAAATTTTTATTTATTATCAATACATGATTAATTATCATACATGGTTAAGTATAAAGTTCTGTTAATCATTAGCCTAAACAGCTTTTTCATTTTTGAGAAACACTTACTTTTTGTTTTCTACAGGTAAAGTTAATGGTTCAAATTAAGAAGTTTAACAGTAATTATAACTGTTAACACAAAGCTGTAAACATTAACAGAAATGTAATTTGAGTATTGATGCTAAAAATTCAAAAGTAATTTAAAAGCTGCAGAGAAGTTAGAAGATGAAGAATGTCCAGCCTCTTCATCTTTTCTTATATACTACAATCATAAAAAGTTATAAAAATCTTGATTAGGTTTGGTAGTTGAGCTCTCCTCTGATTAAGTTATGATAGAGAGGATCAATGCAATATTTAAACTCTGTCTGGCCTATTTTCTGTAAACCAAGGTATTAACAAGGCAAATTTGAGACATTACAACAAATATTTTAGGATTGCAGAACCTTTTTCAATTTTAAATAATTCTATAACAAATATTCTTCTAATCTTTTGAGACAAAAATGTACTCTGCTTCAAAAACATACATACATACATACATTACATTACATTACATTACATTACATTACATATATTATATTACATACATACATAAAATACATACATGCATGCATCCAATATTCCCAGTAATTTTATAAAAAAAACTCAATGAATTTGTTTAAAAGACTAAAAGAAGTTATAAAAATATAGGCGGTCATACCAAATGTTAAGGTTATTGTGTATCAATGTTAATATACCTCTATGATATATTTTGCATTTTGTTTTATAGAGTTAATTGGTATGGCAAGTAAGCAGCTCAATTGTCTTCCTAACCTACACCTCTAACTTTGCACACTTTGTAAACTGAAAAGTCAACCTGTTTTACCACTAAAAATCTTTTGAAAGAAATTTAGAATAAATAATGGAAAGTATATAATATACCTGACATCTTTTCGTTCTTGATCAACTTGAGCCATTCGATTTCGTGTTTGCTCATAACTATCATCACTAGCAGCGACAGACAATTTTTCTTCCAGCTGTCCATATGATATAAATTCATCTTTGGTATGCTTAATGCACTCAAGTATTCCTTGAAGTGGGTTTGATTCAACTGAAATTAACTTTGAAACAACAAAATCAAACTTTTTACAAACATCTTGAGATGCTGAGCCAGGCTTGCTAGGAATATTGAAAACCTAAATCATAAACAAAAAATATTAAAACCACTAAACAAATTAACAACTTTCTCATCACTACTTTCAGAGTTTATGAACTGTTTTAAAAATTGGTGGGTAGCAAATACATGTGATAATCCACAGATCAAAATGTAACAGAAAGCAATTATATAAAACAGAATTTTTAAAAACTAGGTCTGCTAATGTTATATAAGATGTTGTATTTGTATATGATTAAAAATAATTTGGTGTACCATGTACAAAAATTACTAAAAACATTGAAACTGAAATGAAACACACAAAGTGTGCCAAAATAAATTGCTGAAATAAAAAAAATTCAGCCTTAACAGATTAAGATTTGATTAACAAAAAAAATTAGTTTAATTAGACAAAAAAAAAAAAAAAAAAAAAAAAAGCTTTTTCTCTCTGTTTTGCTTAGGTAAAGTATATACTTTTCTGGAAGAATTAAATCTAATTGATTTCAACATACTTGTGGGAAAAAAAAAAGGATTTGACTGTGTTTTTAGCCCACATTTTGATGTGGATATTGTACTGATTCAATTAACAGGTACTCACTCAATCAACTGTATAAACTATTTGGTGGAATAAGCAGTGAAACAAGAATTTATAAGAAATATTTAATGAAAACAAAAACTTCATTAATAAATATACAATTAAGTCTATGCTTCTATTAAACATAAAGTTGAGGAGTTTATCAGGCAGATTAAATACTTTAAAAATACCAAGTTTAAATTGTTTTAATTGTTTAAATAATAAGTTTAAATTGTTTATTTTGTTTCTACAAGTACAAGTGTACCTAGAACTGCTGGAGTTTAGTGTTGTTCCTTCTAAAATGTTTGCAACAAAGAAACCGACTCTGCATCAAACTCTTGAGGCTATGAGAACTCTTTACAAATGGACAGAGTATAGACTAATTGAAATAGTCTCAAGAGTTAAGAGAGCATTGTAGAAAATTTATAATAAAAAGGATAAGACCATACAAAAATGTAATAAATAGAGGCACACAAAGAATGAAATGCTAAAAGTATGACTTTTGTTTACATTTATTAAATGATGGATAAAAAAAAAATGGCTATTTTTGTCAAATTATATGCCATGTAGAAACTTTAAATTAGAAATAAAAATATACCCCATTTTGTCCTTCAAACTTTATCGTAGGTTTACGTTGTGTAGCAGCCTTAACAAATAAAAAAACATTTTTTCCATTTTTGAAAAATAAAACTGTTACTCTTAAAAAAACAACAAAATCAACTAGTTGAATAAGGAAATTCATCTTAATTAAAAAGCATCAAAACATTAAGCAATTTCCAAATTTAGTTATTCTAAGTATTTGTTATGTTTGTGTGTTTTTAAATATTATTTATAAGGCATATTAGTATTTTTTTAAATATGAACACAACACATTTAGTAATTAAAAGTATAAGTGTAATACTTTCTAAAGTTTTGAATAACCTGCCTTAAATTGATGTTTATTTTATAAAAGAGAATTCAAATTCTTTTTTTTATTTTGTAGCTAAACTTTTAAAATTTGCTATTATAAATTGTTTTTAACACTTGCTTTATAAATTGCTTATAGTGAGATAATAGAAACAAGAAGAAAATAAGCTACTAAATAGGAAAAGGCCTTTGAGACCAAAAGTAAAAAGAATGTAATCACCTTATTAGTGACATATTCTTCAAGTGCCTTCAAGCAAGAATCTGTGAGTTTTACAAAATAAACGCGTTTTTTTTCATCCTCTTTCTTCGTTAAACTATACGTACAATCTTCAGTCAAAGTATAAGCCATGTTTTGACCTCAGACATTATTGAACACAACACACAAGCTTGTCAAACTTGTGTTCAGACAGCAATATTTAACACACTGATTTCATTCTGTGGGAGCCGTGTGAACCAGACTATACCAGATCTTTTTCACTCAGTCTGCCGTTGAGTATCGCTGTGTTGATTTCTGCTATTAGGATTCTTCCTGTTGTATCCTGGGTCTGAGTTGTACTCCTTCTCTGATATTATTATAGCGCTGAAATAAAATTTGGAATCTATATAATTTTATGGTAATTAATTTGCCAGTCCATAATTACAAATGCATAAAGTCATTTAAAACATAATGAAGAAAACATTCATTAAAAGCAGTACAAATATTAAGATATTAAAAAAATATATATAATCTAATTTGCACATAGTACTTAAGGAGAAGCGTGCAAAAAAGTTTACCAGAAAATGGTACCCTTCAGTATAAATCTTATTGAACATTGTTGAATAAACTGACTGAAACTAAGATTTCAGACGTGTAATGATAATTTAATCTTGAAAAGATGAGAGTTAATTTGGCAACATTTATAGGTAAATTCCTACGAAAATAAATACGAGGCTTTTTAAATATTTAAAAAAAAATCTATATCAAGTAATTAATCCCAATATATTTTTCAGGATTTCCCCTCAAATAAAAATAGAAACTTCCTAACGCTTTATCGGCATAAATTAAAACACTTAATAAATCATTAAAAAAGTAAACTTAATTAAGATAGTTATAAATCACTAAATCGAAAAAAAAAAAGCTTATTGTTTTTTTTTAATAAACGTTGCGCTAATCAAACAAAACATTACATTTTGTTTTAAAACGTCTACATTTTTAAAATTTCTTTGCGATTTCTCTGGATTTTTTTTGTACACGTCAGTACAAAAAAATTTAAATTAGAGTTTACTCAATGATCCGATGCGCAGTAAGAAAAACGCTTAATCTAGCATGAAAAAAGTTACAACTCTTATTTAAAAGGATCTAGAGGGCAGGAACATGAATCGACCATACTAAATTGCCTACAATAAATATATGGTTTAGGTTAAGTAGGCGTGGTTCCTCCGACATGTGAAAATACAAGGAAATCTATGAAAATACTGAAGTTCCAAAAACTTATTATAAAAACAAATGGCCAATATATAAACCATAGCTTTCGTTTTATGTATTTAAAGCATTAAATGAACGAAAAAAAGAAATTAACTTTTTATATTTCTTTAAATATTTTTCTCATTACATGTCGTATGAAATGGAAATGGAAAGTAACTGTCAAACAACCTCATTCACTATTGAAGTCATTATCAAAATCTTATATTTCAGGCATGTAAAGATCTGACAGCAGAGATATAACATCATTTCTTTAAGGCGTTGAGTATTGACGATGTGACGATTTTTTGCAAATTGATGAAATAAGGGGATCTGAGGACACGAGTAAGGAGTGAAATTAAAGCTTGTTTACATACAATCTTCAGAGGTTTAAAAAATCCGATTGATGAAGGTCGCGGATTTTGTCAAATTATATTTTGTGACCATATTGACTTCTGTGACCCGCTAATGAACAATACAAACGTGAAAAAATTTCCATCTGTTTTATTAAATTTGGATTTTTGCTTACATGTGGAATGATCACTGTAGCATCATATCCCTACTTATACATTATAACTAACTCTTTAGGTTTAGTTACAGTGATACAGTATCTTTCAACAAGATTTTTACTGTTATTAGTATCAACAAGAAAAGCAACTTCAGAATGTCTCGCCCTTGAACATTTTCCCAAAAATGGTTTCGAAGGTTAGCTTATTTTGGACCCAGATGGCCCCACTGTTTCTTCATTGTGCTCCATTCCTTTGTCGACATTAAACATTATCCAACCATTAAGTTCTTCTTGTTCAGTACTTTGAGCTTTTTCTTGGTCCTCTTAAACTATTCCCACGTTTTAGTAAAAGTTTGCAAATAAATGTTTCTTATAAACGTATCAATTAAATGTAACTGATTTTTTTTTCATCTTCTTAGTCATGGTAAACATTATAAAGTTCTGTTTCTAGAAATGACAAAGTATATATAAAAAAAAAGTAGGAAAATGGTACCTGATGACAGCTAATTTTTTCCAAATTTATTAGCACACGAACTACTCCAAACAACATATACAGACATTTAAGGGAACTCTGCAGAACTCTTTTTTAAATGTTTAACACAGAAAACTAAAAAATTTCCAATATGTATTTACACAAAAAGCAAATCAATTTTTACAATAAAAAAATCATTGAAAAATTTAAGCATACCTTCAAGGTTTTAACATGCCGCATAAAATATAATTAAAAAAACTATTTCAGAAGTAAATGATTCATTTCAATAACAGTATATTAACAACGCAAATGCAGAAATTTTATTTAATAGCTCATCTTTAACAGCTGTACAGTGGTCAATTTCGGTCAAAAATACGAAAAAATCCTATGACGGTACTAAAACACTATAAAATAAATAACAGTAAAAATACTATTTATTTGTAGAAAACATCAAAAAATTTGTGAAAATTTTTTTTTTTTTTTTTGCTTTTTTCAAGCATCTATATCTTTAATGTCATCATTTTCTGTTTCAATCTCGTGTAGAGAAATCATTGGTAGCATCAAGATCGAATTTGTTGCTCTAGGCAGAGGTTTACGCTTTCTCATTTTTAGCTGTTTCTTTTTACAAACCGTTTGCCAGAACACTTTTAACATTTTTTCACCATAATTTTTGGAAGAAAAAGACTCGTTTTTTTCACAAAATAATTGCATTTTTTGGACAAAAGCGCCAATATGCGCAAGTATAAAAAAAATTGAAATGTGATTGACATTCTGATATTATAACTTATTTTTTAAAATCTTAATCGACTCCTTTTAATTTTCCAGAAAAGTTTAAGTTTCTCATTTTAATTGAACCTTTTTTAAGGGCTTAAAAAATTCAAAAAAATAGCTTTATTTATTTTGAATACATTTGTTCATAATGGCACCTTTATTATTGTGGTAACTATTCACTCAAACTTAAAAAATTTTTAACTTAAAAAATTTACTATTATTAAGAGTGTTAAATTTGCAAAAAAAAAAAAAAAAAGTTCGGCATAAACATTATTTTTTATTGATTTATTAGAAATTATGGACAAATCTATATAAGTTATTAAATTTGACCAATCAATCTTTGAGATTTTGTTAAAAAAATCCGAAATCGCTATCTCAAAAAGAATTTTTTTTCTAAGTTCGTCGCACGAGCCAATTTTGACCTCTGTGAGCTAATGAAAGAGTTAAAAGCAGAAAAAGCTATAAATAAAGTATGCACTTATAAAACTATGGGAATTTGTCAACAAATTTTCATCAAAATATTGCAATTGTTGAGTAAGTCAAAATTTGACTTTTTTCGTGCTAATTTAAGTGTTTTCCCACTGTGCGACGTACGCGGTAGGAGGAACGAGGAGGTTTGTGGTTTGTTGCATGTCCGTGCTTTTATGCATCTTAAGTCTATACAAACTTAAAGCTCTAATTAATCTATTTACCTATGTTAATTTTTATCTTTAAGACTTTCTTTCAGACTATGAGCGTTTTTTTTTTTTAAAAAAAAGCATTAGCCTATATCCCGTGTGACTAACTGTTGCACATAGCACAATTTTAATTAATAAAATGTAAAAAAGAAAGCTTTCGAGATTTCCACGTTATGAAAATAACTTTTTGTATGATTTCTAGCTGTGTGCGACGGGGATATTTTATAAGCACCGACATTTAATTGATCTTGACGTCTTTTACTTTTTTGGTAAATTATCAGCAATACAAAATTTTTAAAAGAGGTTACGTCATAATTCCAACGTTTTTGTTGTTTTTTCTATTATAGGACTCTGCACGCTATAATTTCTTGTCAATTGATTAACAGTTTAATAACTCCGCAAATAAAATAAAAAAGAAAGATTTTCGAATTGCGTCTTTGAATAATTGAGCTACCAACCACCACCCTACTCACACCCCCTTCTCCCTCTACCCTCATAATTAGGATTTGGTAAAAATGCCTTCTACAAAACGTTCTTACTAAATACCGTGTCCCTACGTTAATCTTTAAAGAATGTATTAGAATATCTTCTTTTAATAGTGCTAGTTCATCGTTGAAAGGAAAATCCTGGTATTTTAATTGTAAAAAAGTATTTCCCGAAGGACATATTTAACGATGACATTTTTGTTGATTGCAATAAAATGTAAATTGTTGTTCAAAGTAATTTTTTAAATAGCAATAAATAGTTGTTTCAAAAAATTTTAGGATGAATTGAAATGAGCCTATCTTTCTGAGAGTACTCCTTACTTCGGAATAAGGTTTAATAAAAAAAATCCAGTAATATTTGTAAAAAAAACTATTGTCGATTTGGCCATCCATTAAAATTTTGAAAATAAAGAAAATCTGCTCAAATTTTCTGAAGAGAACATATCAGTAAAGTTAATATGCATTTTAATTTTTTTTAAATTAATTTAAATTGTTTAACGAACAGCAACAACAACAAAAAAAACATAATTCGATTTTTTATTTTTTATTTTTTATATTACCCTTCATTTTCTAGGGACGGCAGTATTTATATATGGCAGTACCCAGAATATTTCTAATAAACTAGTTAGAAAGGTTGGCGTAAATAGTCCACAACTTTACCGTTCCAAAATATTTTTTTTAACCCTTTTTTTTCCATTCGTCCGTCTGTCTGCCAGAAACTTACATTTGAAGTAAATGTGAACGAAATAAAAAAAATAATAATTTTTATTACTTTCAGTTTTTTTGTTCAGAATTTTTACTTGTGTTTATTTTTTAAATATTTTATTAAAAATCTCTAATTGTAATTCAGAGTCAATTACAGAAATGTTAGATATTGGGTTATGGGAAAAAAAGGAGACTTATTTTGACTGAGAAATGATATTTTAAAAAAAGAAATAAAAATCAATAGCAAGAAATTCTCCTTCTATTTGACAATTTATATGAAACAGTGAAAGGAAATTTGTAAATTCTGGCATAAAAAAAAGTCTTTTATATATACTCGTAAGATCCAGCTGGTGCAGCAACTCGAAATATATTTGGGCGTTACCCACAATTTATCATCAACGATAAATCTATGGTAAGAAAAAATAATTATTTAATCAACAGATTCTGAACAAAAGATAAATGGGCTCTACTTGAAGATGGAGAATGCAGTGCCCTGTCCGTAAAAGGTAAACGGAGGGGGATGGTAAACAGAGGCCTGTCCGTAAAAGGTAAACGGAGGGGGATGGTAAACAGAGGGAACTGGTAAAGATTTGATGTTCATGGTAAAGCTTCTTAACGCGCTCAAAGTAAAAAGTTCCTTTGCATGAAATCATAAACAAAAAATTTTTAACTAATTAATCACATTTTCTTAAAAATTTTAACTAAATTATTGAAAAAAAAAATGAAGTAAACTCATGAAGAAAGAAAATTTTACAATTTTTTAAATTTACCTTTTTAAAAAAAATTATTAGTGTCAGAATACCATTTTAATGATTAATATAGTTAGCAATAATATATAGAAAATTCGATACTTTTTGATATTTAAAGAGACTCATCCTGTTAAAATGTCTTAGAATGCCGCGGAAGATGCTTTAAAAAAGATCTTAGAATGCCATGGAAGATGCTTTAAAAAAGATCTTTTATTTCTTAGACAAAAAATTTCTCATGTATCATATTTTGCAGTTAGCTGAAAAAAAGTGAGTTTAATTAATTTCAAGATGCAAGTGTAATGTGATGATTTTCAAAGTAAATACTTTTGTATACTTTAATGCTTTTCTAATACTTTTTTTTATAATTTTTTTTAATACTTTCTTATATACTTTTATGATGTTTTTCTTAATCCTTTTAAAGTAATAAACTGTGACCCACCCTGCGTTGGTGCTGTGTTTATTTGTTGTTGTGTTAATGTTTCCGAGACATATCCAGAAACCTTAGGCAAGATCTAAATCTGAATTTAAATTCATAAATTTATCGACCATATTTTCAATGTCATTCTCTTTGAGATTTAAATTATCTTCTATTGAGATACTCCGCTTATCATTCGATTGAGACTTTGTCACTGTTATACATAGATTACTATATCCTAAAACACCGCATTAAAAAAAGTGTAAAAGAAGTGTGGGGTAGCGACCTATATGATCAGTGACAACTTTATTTTAAAGCAAAATACAGTTTTTCGATATAAACCATCACGTATTTGTTTTCATACAAAACCGTCCAAAAAATTTTTAAATAACTTTTTATTTAAATATCAAAGTAACATTTTCATTGAAATGAGAACGTTTATGAAAAGTGGATTAAATTTTTCTTTTTTATGGCAGAAAACTTTAAGCAATCAAAACCTTGTTTTCTCGTGTTGTAGAAACAGCCTTTGAATAACCCAAACTGAACAAACATTATGTGCACACAACTTGAGTGATGTAAGTTAATTTCATTCCCCCGGCGCCATTTAGAATATTTTTAAAGATGTTTTTTTTTTTTTTTTTTTTTGCTTTTTTTTTTTTTGCTTTTTTTTTTTTTTTTTTCAGATCAACGTTAACCTCTATAAAGAGACAAACAAGAGAATGCAATAAGAAAGAGACTAACAAGAGAATGCAATAAGAAAGAGACTAACAAGAGAATGCAATAAGAAAACCACGGGCTCACCATCATGTTAATATCATAATGTGATGAACTCTTTAATCGAACAAATTTTGTAAAAAAGAAATTTTTAATCTTGAATTTAAATAGAGCAAGAAACAGGGTAAACAGGTTATTTTATTATTTTAACAGGCAAAATATCTGGCAGTTTTATTTTAGTTAATGGCAAGAAAGTTTGTTTTTTTTCTTTTATCATCATCCAGTGCTTCTCATTAGTTTAGGAATTTTTCACTGAAAAAAATTTTAAATTTGGTCAAAGCGTTTAACGATAAACCGACTGGGTAGTAATGCGTAGATTTGCGAGTTTTAGGAAATTAAGCGTTTGCTCTATTTTACGATTCGTAGCAAGTTTGGTTATAAGAACAATTAGGTGTCAATGTTATGAAACTAACGTTTAAAACTACGAATATAGTGAAACTTTAAAATGATCCTACCACGAAAATATTTGTAATTATAAAAAAAGCAAACAGGTTTTTAGTAAAGCACACCTTTAGTTTTTTAACTGCGACAAAATAATTTAATTATTTTAGCAACAGTTTTGATTTTTTCACTTGAAGTACGAGACAGAACGCATAAATCCGAAAGTAATACACAAGCATCGGTGTTTGGTTTTTATCGAATAATAACTATAAATAACCAACTTTTGTATTGTGAGGGCGGTATTTTTATTAAATACTTTTAGGTGTGTGTTGTTAGTTTGTAGCTGTAGTAAGGTTAGGATTTTGGGAGGTTCAAGAGACGTATGGGCTCTAGGGTTATGTTGAAGAGGTATTGTGAAGATTTGGATTGAGGTTGAGGATCTGGGGATTACTTGGTTAGGAAAGGGCAAGGTCTAGGGACTATTTGGTTAGGGCTGAGTAAAATAAAGTTGTTAATGTTGTTAATATCGCCCTCAGTATGTTCTATTATACAATATATACTTATTTATCATTTAATGCGATACTTGTTCATCATTTATTTATGTCGCAGGTTGAATAAGTCTCCGAGTGTCTTTTCTCAGATGTTTAAAACTTTTTTCTTCTTTATCTTCTTTACCTATGTGAGAGGTTGATGAATCATCGTGTGTATGTTTTCTCCGGTCGTTGTTTTTAACTTTTCTTCTTTTCGTTTTATCATTTATTTATATAGCAGGTTGAATAAGTCTCCGTGTGTACGTCTTTTCTCAGCTGTTGTTTTTAACTTATTCTTTTTGATTTATCATTTATTTATATGAAGAGTTAACGAGTTATCGTGTTCATATCTTTTCTGATCACTGTTTTTTGTTGTTTTTTTTTTAACTTAATTCTCCCTCCTCACAATATCAGTCTGTAAAGATAAATCGAGTTTTTTGAAGTTTGTTATAAAAACACCAGTTATAGATAATTCAGGAAACACAAATCGCAGCGACACAACTAAATGCTTGAAGGAAAAGTGACAGTTCCAGCGTTACCATACATGTCTAAGTATCAAAATTTATTCAGTAATGCCGGTTGTTTTTATCAATAAAATTTAGAGACCAAAAGAATTAATGGAACAAACAGTAATAAGTTAGTTCACTTAGTTTAATGTGACCATTATTTATAACTAGTAAACCGTCTGAATATTTTTAGGTTGAAAACTTGATAAACATATAGTTTGAGTAATTATGTAAATTGAGTATACAAAAAAATTGAAATAAAGTTTTAAAAAAATAATCATCTCCAGGTTTTAAAAGATTTTTTTAAGGAGGCAGAAGACTTTACAATAATTTTTTGCCTTTAAGGCAAAAAATCTGGCCATGTTTTAAGTTAAGTCATGTTTTAAGTTAAGCCATGCAAGATTTAAGAAAGAATTCCTTATGAATGCAAAGTGTTTTTTTATTTTTTATTTTTTACATCTCATGGCAATTCACCTTGTAATGGAGTCGGCGGTAGATTCAAGTCACTGACTAACCTAGAAAGTTTATAGAGATGAAATTGTTAAATTTAAAGCTGAATATTTTTTTAATTTTAAGTTTAAAGGTCAATATTTGTAGCGCGCCCCACAATTTAAAGAAGTATTAAATCTCCTAGGGACCACCAGTTCACTTCTTAAATCTTTTCATTAAACTGAATTGATCAAACAGGAGCATCATTAGTTTGAATTGATCAAACAGGAGCATCATTAATTTGAATTGATCAAACAGGAGCATCATTAATTTGAAACGATCAAACAGGAGCATCTAGGTGCAGAAAAGTTCTTTACTCAAATTCTCAACATCAAGATGAAATCTATTTGCTGAATACAGTTCGCTTAGCAGAAATATATATAAGCCATAGGGTTGCCAATATATTGCGTCACATTTTTTTAGACCATCCTTGACCCTTTTTCTCCCACTTGTAACAAGTCATAACGCTTCCCCATAATAAAATTCCTTTTAAAATACATTGTTCACATTTAAGTTGCATTTTTTTAAAGCTGTATTTGATATACTAATTGTACTTAATTTGTGTTTATTATTTAAAAAAAGATTAAGTTTACTTCTGCATTGAATATAGACATTTTTTAGCTGTCACTTTTATTTGAGATCTGTTTAAGGTGAGCATATGTGTTCATCCAGTGTAAGAGTTGGTATTGAAAGGTTGCCTCCGTTCGGTATCTCTTTAAGATACCGAATTAAGATACCATTCGTTATCTCTTTAAGATAAAATTCGGTATCTCTTTTAGATACCATTCGGTATCTCTTTTAGATACCGAATGATTTGTGTACTGAATTTTCTATCAATATATTCTTTAAATGTTCATCATTTTAATAACAAATCAGTCGAACTGGTTCTTATGTCTTTTGCTTTCATGTATTGCGCCATTTCTAATGTTAAAACGAAGATATGTTCCACTTCGACTTATTTGAAACCGGAGCTGTAAAACAATAAGAATTTTTATAAAACCAATATATCGAAGATCTTTTTTTTTACTTTGAATAAATGCAACTTAAAAGTTTCCATGTAAAATGAAAATTATTGTAAATTATTAGAAATGATGATAACTGTATATTCATCAAATGAGAACACAGAACTTTGTTTTAGGAACACAAGGGAGCTGGGATTGTTTTTTAAATGTTATAAATCATCAAGTTATTGGTGTCGGTAGCAACCTAAAAAAATATTTTTGAAATATTCTAAGGACTCTATTTCAGCCAGTTTTGGCCAGAACCAAGAGGCTACAGCCTCTATTAGCCTATTCGTATATAAAGTTATGGAGCCATCAAGGTGAAAGATAAAACAGTAGTAATAGAAATTTTGTTTACATTGATAAAATGACAGTAGCTAAGTTTTAAGCACCGCTACAATATTGTAGCTACTTAATGATTTTCACTCACGAGTCAAGACCAAAAACAAAAGACTAATAAATTAAAATATAACTGGCAAAACTTATTCAAAGAACCATGACTAAGAGAGGTCAAAGTCAAAACACTAGCGAGCATCCACAATAAAATCATTGTTTATGCTGGAGAAACACCTGATTAAGGAAACATCTGCAGGCACATAGAAAAAGAAGTTGAAAAAATTTTAGGTAAAAATTTTGTTTAAAAATTTTAAAAGGAAGAGAGCGAATCTCAGTCGGACTTAAAACAGCGTTGTGAGATTTCATATTGGAGAATGGTTCCAACTAAAAGGAGAATGGTTCCAACTAAAATAGAAATTTTCGGAAAGAGTTAAAAAAAAGTTGAGAGATGATTTTTTTATTGGAATTTAATAAAGCGTTATTGTTAAGGAAAATATTTGAGTTAAACGTTTGGAATATTTAGTATTACAAAGGAAAAGAAAGACCACGATTATATATAATATATTGTTTGAGTCAGAAGTTAACCTATCATTATTATTTGTATTAACGATTCTATTGTCAAAGCTTTCCGTTAATCTAAAGCGTTAGAAGTGACCCACAAGTACACACACATTGAGCCAAGATAAAAAAGCATAACACACACCCTCTAAGTATGGTCAAAATGCAATTTAAGTGCGCACTTTTTGGAAACATTGAATTCATGATAAATATTACTGTTTGTTCCATAAACTCTTTTGGTCTCTAAATTATTGTCTACTATGTGCTTTGTTAAAGATTAATAGTAATTAATAATTAAATTAATAATATATAAATATAGTTAAATAATATATTTAAATAAAAAATAAAATATAAAAGTAAGTAGTAATATATATAAATAGATAATAATAAATATAAATAAATAATAATATATATAGATAAAAAATAATATAATATATAAAAAAATAAATGATAATTAATGTTAAAGATTGATAATAAGATAGACTAAAACCTCCTAAGCAGATTGATTTTTTAATGATTCCATCGCAGTTTACTGACTGAAAAAGAAAGAAGATACTAATCTTGATTAATACAAATCAACCATTATGTCGTTGTCGCTGCGATTTGTGTTTCTTGAATTATTTACAATAAAAGTTTATTAAAAAAAGAGGAGTATCTTACATATAACATTTTTTTTAGCTCTTGCATTTTTTTATTTTGTTTAATGAACTTTGTTCATGAACTCTGCGTAATAACATTTACTAACAGATTAATTTTTTGTGTTTCTTAAAATCTTTTCCTAATAAATAAAATTTATTTAAACGCAAAGTTGAGGTTTAAATGATAAATTATTTATCAATTAAATTTATCAACTTTAATTAACCTAATGCAGAGATGAACCTAATGCAGAAAAACTTTTTTCTCTGAAGAAGCCGGAAACATTTGACTAATTATTTATAAATTTAATAAATTGGTTCATTTAATTAGCCAATTTTAAAAAGGTTTTTTTGAGTCTTTTTCTGAATCAAAGACCTCTGAAAACTGCTCAGCTCCTTCAGTATCTCACTTTAGAATCAACGCATAGGGTAAAATGAGGCTTAAACAGAATTCTTAAACATTAAGAAGCAAACAAGTAATGAATAATTTTTTTTATTTTTAAGACACTTACAAAAAGTTAAGTTCATATGCATAAACTACATACGGGAAGAGCATTTGTTCATTTTGCCGCTCATCTGAGAGGTTGAAATATTAGAAAAAGTAATGGTCGTTTTAAAATTCGAGGAAACGGATAAAATACTGAAATACAGATGCTTTCCAGGGATAAGATTCGTGTATAAAGAGAGGGAAATTTTTCTTTCAATAAAAAAAGATTTCGATTTCATTGGTAAAGTTCCTCACAATTTCCATATTCTACAACTGTTATAGTTGTTATAAAAATCAATAGTTAACCCAGTGAAAATATCTGAACTTTAACCTATTAAAGATTCGTTAAAGTTGTTAAAACTTTGATCCCCCAAAAAAAGTTCTTCAAATAAATTTCACACTTTAACTTAAGATTTAAACTTGATTTACTAATAAAATGAGAAAGATTTAACGATTCATGATGAAAGATTTAACGATGAAAAATTTAACGATTCATGATTTAAAAAAAAAATCTAATGAAAAATAAGAACCAGTCTCTATAGATGCAACTCCCTACGTCTTTTAAGTTTTTCATTAAAAACTTCTGCCGCAAGAAAGTTTCATTCATTAAATAATGAATCGTTTTCTAATCGTTGTTTAGAATGTTGATCTCACTGAATCGCTCCTTGTGAATCGTTATATATTAATGCAGTTATATTTTCGGCTTAATAGTAAAAATGATCCTGAATGTTCATCACGTATTTCATGAAAATTAATATTTAAAAATATTTTATCAAGTAAGAAAAAAATACTCAGAGAATTTTTATCTTTATAAAATACATCCAAAAGAAACTAGATGTATTTTTTTAGCATTATAGCTAGTGCTATATTATTTTGGGGAGTTTTAAATGGCTTGGTCTTCCCAGCAAAAGATGTGTCGCCTGAAATAACAAGTGACAACTTAACAAATAAATGGCAGTTTTGGTAAATTTTAAGTTAAATTTTATTTTGTGGATTATTTCATTTATTTACCGGGAAAAAAAACGGGTGATTTTTTATCATAGGTTTAACATTCCTTTTTTAGGTTAAGTCTCTCAATGGTCATTGCCTTGATTTTATTTTGCTCTGGATTAAAATTGCGTCGTTATCTTAAAAAGAGAAGTAGAATGCGATTAAAGCTTTTTAAATCAACGAAAGATGATGCTCCTCCATATTCGCCGTACTTCATTGAAAATCCTCCTTCGTACAGTCAAATATTCCGCCTTCCTCCACTGGAATTCGATAATAGCATTTATATGCAACAAACAAGTAATATAAATAAACCTAAAACATATGAAATATTCTTCGCGCAACCGTTCAGTCAACAACAAGTTACAAATTCGCAAACCGAGTTGAACCAACAAATTTTTTCTACTTTAATGACGACCGAAGCTGAACCAATGGCAGCTGAAGTGGAAATGTCAGGCGGAGTGGAAATGGATCCCAGAGTGGATATGGAGCCAAAAACGGAAACAACATTCAAGTTAAAACAAGACTTTGAAACATGAGACGCTTTCTTGCAAACTTAAGGTGGAACTACGTACAAAACATTTATTTTCTTGGGAACATATTCACAAAAGTAGATTTAAAAATTGATATAAGTTATTGTAAGCTAATAATTACAGGGGTGCAAATAAAGGAAAAGGGAGGAAGGAGAAGGAAGACTCCTTTACCCAAAAATCTTTTTAGACCAGAAATCCTAAGCCCAATATAACTAAATCTGTTTTTTAACGGAAATATTTTACTTTTTATCTACTGTTTACCTTCTTAATACAATTTTCCCTTTCCTAAAAGTATCCTAATTGTGCACCTGCATCGATATTATTTTTGTTAAAAAAAAAAATCTTTACATATTTTTAGCTCATAATACTTGGTAGCGCTTTCAAATATTATACATCAAATATATTCAAATACTCAAATATTGCGTGTAAATAAATTGAAAAGATAAAAATATTTAGTTTTAGATAAAATGACTTAAATGTAAAAGCATTTAGATAGTAAAGTTTCTAGATTTAGTTTGAAGCTTTTGAGAAAAAAACTTTTAAGCTGCATGCTACATAAATCGTTTTCCTTTCTAATGAATATTTGGTTAAAAAGGTTTGGCGCGTTTAATTTAAATTTAAATTTGATTATACCAAAATCGAGGCTTTGCAGAGTAAAATTTTAGCTCCGAATTTAAAATAGTAAATTTTAACTTTTAATATTTGAGTTTCTTGAAAAACAGGTTTTAATAGTGAAATAAAACCTGATTTCCAAAAAAGACCCGTTTTTGTTTGTTAGTGAATTCCGGTAGAAAAAAAGCTAAAAAAAAAAAAAATTTAACTGCATTTGTAAAAGTTTTGAGGAAAAAGAGTAGTACATATTTTATGCCTGAACGTCACAGTTTATTTATATTTCCTCTTTATCGTGTATTTGGGCAAATATCTCCACTGGAATATTATAACATTTTTAAGACAATTAAGAATTCTAAAATTAAGGTGTTTTCATATTTTAAAATGAGTTAACGGCAAAGCAGATTCTCATCACTACCCTTTCCAACAGTTAATCAGATGATGATATAACCTAATAAAAAGGAGATTGGGGTACAATCTTAACTACTACGTTCGGACTGGCGCAAGGAGAACAAAATACTTCACAATTTGAAAAGTTAAGTTAAAAAATAGACCAAGAATTTTAAACCTCTTTTTTTAAAACGAAGAAACAGTAAATACCAGCAGATAAATTTTATTTCAAAAATTATTTGTTTACATTAGGAACCATTTTTTCTGTTATAGGATGTCGAAGATGAGAGTTAATCGACTTTAAAAAATTCATGAGTTTCTTTTACCGACAGAAATATTCTCATTGATTAGTTTTTAATTTCATTGAAGTCTTGTCATGTGAACGATAATACGCCTTACTAAAAACTTGAAATTTACGAGTCAACTTAGTTTTTAATAAACCTCTCAATGTTTGCAAGCTTGTTAATAATCTCTTGATTAGAAAAGAGACAAAACTGTCTTCACTAAGTTGGCTTTTAGGTCGATTTCAGTTCCTTGGAGAACGGACTATTTCCTTTCACCAGCTTCATTTCAAAATATGACAATTTTTTTCTTCTTCTTAGGAACGTTGTCGATTTCGTGTTCTGAATCTGATTCATCGATTGCATCCACATTATCGTTTGTACAACGAATTTTATAAAGACGTTTTTTTCCAGCTGCTTCTAAAAAAGTACGAAATAAGTATTATTATTTAAGATATTTAGATATAAATATTGTTTGTATCTAAAAATTCCAAGTTAAAACTTTAATTTCTTAGTTGATGCTTACATCGTCGCTGTTTCAGTTGTTTTTTATTTTTTTCCTTTTCAAAAAATACTACAAACTGGTTTACCACAAACTGCTTTCTAATGGAAAAGTTTAGACAACAATAACATCGTCGTACCTTTTTGTTTGTTAACTTCTCTTTCTGGACAGTCTCTTCGTAAATGTTCGACTGAACCACAAAATTTACAGCCTCCACCTATGAAAATTGTTATTAAAAGCAGTTAACAAAATTTATTTCAAAAGTGAAAGAAAAAGTCTAGCGAAAACAAACAAATCGTAAGGTTGTATTAGAACTAATACTCCTTTCTACACTTATTATTTTAAATAAAAATTTCACCATCTGGATACAAGCCTCTAGGGTTATCAGGACAACGACTTGATAAATGCCCAGTTTCTTTACAAATGAAGCAAATAGCAAAAGGATAATCGTCTAAAGTTAGTTATAAATAGTATATAAAAAGTTACTCTATTAAAGAAGTGAATGAAATTTGCAAAAATTTATCTAATTTTTTATCTGGAGCAAACTGACCTTTTTTAACATTGGCTTTGCATTCAGCTAATTTGTGTTCTGAAGATCCACATTTGAAACAGGTGCCAACATTAATGCTATTGCTAGCTGGACATTCAGATACTTGATGTCCAGGTTGTCGGCAGTGAAAACAAGCCTAGCAAATAAATGAATTTAAAAATTTTTCTTTTCTTTTTTCCCCAATTGATTGAGACTTTTCCTCAAAATTTACATTAATAAAAATATCTTCCATAAAAACCTTTTGAACCAATCAAATATCATTAAAAGTGCTATGCAGTAAATTAGACCAGTGAAGTAAACCAAAGGAAAATTTAAAAATATTTGCTAATACTTCAGCATTATACTCAAAGTATAAAATTTATGATGCTGAAGTGAAAAATTCAATTAGTTTACAAAACCATCATTTGTTAATATGTACCTTAGCTTTCTGTCTTCTTCTACGCCTTGCTTCTCTTCTCTTTTCCAACCAGTCAGGAACTTCAGTCTTTAACTCAGCCTACATATGAAAGTTAACAGTTTAAGTAAAAAATAATGAACAATACTAATATCCTTATTTATTTAAAAATACAAAAATTACATATGATAGCACATAAAAGTATGATAATAGCTTATTGTTTTAATATCATAATAATGTACAATTAAAAAAAAGGAAAGAAACTTTTTTTAGTAGATGTTAAAAATTTGTATGAAACCTCAAAAAAAAAAAAAAAAAAAAATTAACACCATTCATCACTTCTTACAACTTTTGAAGCACAATCTTTTGATGTGTTTCATCAATAAGTAGTAACAAATACATGCCATGTTTGGGTACATTTTAAGCCAAAAGAAAATTAAACTTAAGTGTCTATCTACAATGTCTAAGCTTTGCTACACAGTGTTAACTGTCAAACTGTTAACCTCATCAGACTTTGTTACATAGTGTTAACTGAACAGAATCCATTTAAAGCAAAAATTTTGATTGTTCTCTACAATGAACAATATGGTTTCTGCAATGATAAAATTCCTGGAAATGCTGAGTATTATACTTGCAGCAAGAGTTCAATGTCACAAAAAACTGGCGTAAAGTGTAAAGATAAAAAAATTCTTGTTTGTCAGTGAAAAAGACATTTTTCAATTAACTTATGCTCCACACTTGGAAAAATCTTTTCATTTTTTTTTTGCTATTTATTGTTGCTTCTTTTATTTTGAATCTAATACTACAAATAAAACCGTTGAAACAGTACCTATTTATAGCATTAGGGTTGACTTTGAAATTATTCAACTATCAACTAAATCAATGTATTTTTCAAAGTTGACCAAAATCGACTAATACATTTTTAAAATCAACTAAAAGTCAATTTAGTCAAAATATTTGAATAAAAATTTTTATTATAATCATATACTTTAATATTGCTTGATAATTTATTTTTTAGATGCCATGAAACAAATAGAACTTTAAGAGAGTAAACTAAAAGACTAGGTGGTATGTAATACTGTTATAATAATACAGCTGATGTTATATTAAGAGCATTTTCTTTGTTCAATTTTAAATCATCTAATAGATTAGAATTTTATTAATAAAAAACAGTGGCGTAGATAGGTGGGGGCAGATGGGGAGGCTAAACAAATTCCTTAAGTGCCATAACAGATTGCTTACCATTTTGTTTTAAAAACCATCAACTGGTTACTGTAATAAGAAAAGGAAAACTTATCAATGAACATACAAATTAAGTTTATGTAATACAGCAAATTAGGTTCAATGTTCATATATTTTGGTTGAGTTAAAAAAACCACTATGAATGATATTCTTACGAATGGCTTAATCTTTATAAAAAATTCATCTTTAAAAGATAAACTACTTATAAAGATCTCTTTACTAATCGACTCAGTCAGCATCATAACAATTGGTCAGCATCATAACAATATTAAAGATTGATAAATATAATTCAAGTGAAGAGATAAAAATAAGGATGTTAGGATGATTACCCGACTAAATCAATTTTTAGTCAATTAGTAAAAAACCCATCTAAAATTGACTATTTAATTTTTCAAAGTCAGCTAATTTCGACTAGTCGACTTTTAGTCAATTTAGTCGAAGTCAATAACAACACTAATGCATTTATGCCCATATTCTGAATACCTTGGTGTTACTGGCTTAAAGTTTACTGGTTTAAATAAGCTTAGACTTTTTATTTTAAGTTTAATGACATTTTGCCAGATTTAAAGCCAATATATTTAAAATTGTAATTTTTACTAACTTCTATTTAAATAAACAGCTTCAAAAAAGTTAATTATTTCATGCAAAAAAAGATTGAGTAAATCATGCTTCTTATTTTTAAATGATAACAAACAAGATTAAAATCATAAATAACTACCTTAGTAAAACTCTTATAACTCTGATAGTAAACAAGGTTACCATGTTAAACTAAAACTACCTTGTTAAAACTCTTCGCATTTGCTTGATTATTCGTACCTAAAATATTCAGAAATAATTTAAACAGACCTCTTAAATTGACTAACTATCTAATTGATATAAAAAATCCCTCAAAGCAATATAAAGTACCTGTTATGAGCAGACTAAGTAGCAAGTACATTTAATATACATAATCAAAAAAAGATAGAACTAATAGTGAATTAAATGTATAATAGTTACACATAATAGTGAAAATATATTATAAATTTTTTCATGATTAACACAGTTTCATTATTACAGAATGCAAACTTAAGATAATACAGCAATTATACTAACTACACTAATAAAAAAGAACTAATAAAAGTTCTCTATTTTATCAAATTGAGTCTTCTAATAAATACTTTAGGTGTGTGTATCATCAAAATAAATCAACATAAAACTAAAAAAACTTTCTTTTTTATTTTATGTGAATATATCTCTAAGCAAATTTAATGTATAAAAATTGCCTTAATCATAATGACAATTATAATGATTGATACAAAAAAAAGATACTCATGTTTGTTTTTTAACAACCATTGCTTATTAGGTCATCTAGTGTGCTTAAGGTCCCTACCATGCTGGAAAATAAAGTCAGACTTAAAGTTTAATTGTTGAGCACATAATAGTAGATTGTGTTCAATGATGTTTAGTAGGCATATTGTTCATATTTATGCAAATGACATTTTCTTTTTTAAATCACAATTACAATTCATTAATTGTAACTATGTCATTCACTTGGTTTAAAAACTATAGCAGGGATCATTAAATGGGAATGGGCCAAATACGTTTTTAAAAATAAATTGGTGCATGTTATAATGAATAACAGCAATAAATTATAAATTTTTTTGTTAACAAAACTAGAACAAAGTGAAAATTCTAGTAGTGACTTAAAACATATTTAGTGACTGGATATGTTTCAATAAATGATACCTTTAAGTTCATCCCATGAAGATGCTTCTTGTTCTTTATTAGTTTTTCCACGAGCCCATCTTGTCATCTTAAATTATGAATAACAGTATCACTAAATCTTTTGTTGAATATTTTGTTTATTTTGGAAATTTTCATTTAAAATCTATAAGATTACAAGATAACAACACACTAAATAGTCTATGAATTACTGTTAAAAACTTGATTATCTAATATTGCTATTTTCAAAATTTATTGCTAGTAAGACTATATCTTACATTGCTATAAAGACTTCTAATAAGAACAAGGCCTGTTGCATATTAAGGAATATACAACTAAAACAACTTAAAATAGTATAGAAAAGAATATGACTAAGTTTAAGACAGATGAATAGATTTTGTGAGATTTTAGGAAAAAAAAAAAGTTTAATACCAGATGAAAAAGTTCATAAAAAAGTGTGAACATCAATCATTTTACATAATAATCTATTTACAAGATTTAAAGAAACAAATATTAGGTTTCTTATGAAAATAAATTGAACTATGGTTGTCTGGCTTTGTGCCTTGGCTTTTCCTTGCAAACCACATGTAAACGGCCTCTGCGCCATACAAAGCGGCATGCTTTACATCTCAAACGCAATGCTGACCGAACTTTATAAAACCTCACATTGTTCATTAGGGTGTATGTGAAACCGTTTTGAGCAGTTTGAGTTAGCAAACTTCTGCATAAACCAAAAATTCCAAACATTATTAACACTTTGTTCTTTGATATCCAAAATGTCAAAGATCAGACATGCAGCTAATTTCAAAGTTGAATAACTAAAAGTAGAGAATTTATTTATATATCTATAGAAAGGTCTTATGAAATCAGTATCAACTTTTAAATTCTTTTTCCTAATATAAGATTTGTTGAATCAAAAACTATATACATATACATATACATTAAATGCATAGCAAAGAATGACAAACTTTGAAAAACAAAGAATATCTTTGCCATAACTAGTCCAGCTAATTTTGACTAAGGAAGTTGTTGATATCATTTATCACATAATAGGATTGAGAGTAATAATATTTTAAAATATCAAAAATTAATGTTGAAATCCCTTAACCATACATACTTTATGACAAGGAGTTAACATACATGGTTTATCAACTTATAAAAAAAGCAAAATATATAATGTATGTAAGAAAAATATCATGTATCTTTATCTTAAAAGTACATATATTTTTAAACTATTTTTAAGAATGTCTAAAATCTTAATTGTATATGTCTTTGTGTTAAATTTCATCTTCTTTCAATAGCATATTAGGAATACCCTTACTAATTGGGAATTTTCGTCCTGTTTCAGGACAAATTAAGTTTCCTTCCATTATCTCAATTTCCATTAGTACATGGTGAGTGTCTTTAAGAAACTCTTGATTTTCACTAAGTTCTTTTTCACGTCCAGCTATATCTTCAGGTAAACTTTTTCCGTGCCCTAAATTTTGAGCTGCTAATATGAGAGCTTTCCATTCAAGTTTATGCAGCATTCGAGCAACAAAATCAGGATTGAAGTCTGCCTCTTTTACAACAACTTCTGTAGCATCAATTATAAGAGGAAAACCATTTTTAACCCCTTTGATATTGCAAGTTAAAAGATTGTGTGTCAACAACTTCATGGCTTTTTAATTTACTTCTATTTTAGTTTAAATTTATAACACAGAGAGTAATTCATTTTAATGAGGAGTTTCACATCATAAAATTCTGATAGTTGATGAAAACTTTTAACACATAAAGAAAATGTACTTTTACAAGGCTCTTAAAAATCATCATCATATATATATATATATATATATATATATATATATATATATATATATATATATATATATATATATATATATATATATATATATATATATATATATATATACATATATATACATATATATACATATATATATATACATACATATATATATATATATATATATATATATATATATATATATATATATATATATATATATATATATATATAATGCCAGTATAGGCTCAAAAACTGGAAAACTCATAAAAATTTTATCTCACTTAGTATATTTAACTAGATTTAATTTGACATATAAATATAAATATATATATATATCATATATATATAAAACATATATAATATATGTTTATATTTATATTTATATTATCCGAACATATATCATAGTATCGTTTATATTAAAGTGTCTGGATAATAAAAACGGCTTTTGGTTTCACGTTTTTTTGTTGCACGTAATTATGTGAAACAAACAAGAGCCTCGTCATAGCTTGACTTTTCGCCGATTTATTTTTTATTTAACACTGTTATCATGAAATCCGAAATTTCCAACCTAGCTGACCCGAGAATGCCACCTATATGGGGTGATAGTGTACACATTCCAGGGTCACCTGGTGCAAATTTTGAAATCTTTTAGGTACGTCTGCGGGAAAAAAGTGACTTTGAAGTTACAAAAATGGAAAAAATTTACCTTCTTTTTTGGCATAGCAAAACTGCTATAAAATCCATACTATTAATCATAAACCACTAAAATTTGGTGGCAATGTAGCCTATGCCAGTACCAAGATTTAGATAAAATTTTACCCCAATCTCTGTAGTAAAACAAAAGTTATGGTAGTTTTAGTGTTGTTTTTTTGTTGATTTTTTCACTTTCAGTGCAAAACGTTTTCGATTATAGCCCATCACAAGCCCCCAGGCCATGATGTGGGTAACACATGTGCTCTAGTTGAATATACCAACGACTTTATAAAGTAAGGATATTCCTGTTCTTACCAAAATTTTTGGTTTCGGGGGTCAAAACTTTTGTTCTTGCTTGAGCCCTATTTACAGCGTATGCACCTTTTTCTATATAAAACCTTATATGCTATTAGTTCCCCATAAGCATTCATTCAACTAAATCACTACCTTAGAAGTTAGTTGAGACATTTTAACAAATTTTTTGATGAAATCTTAACACTTTTGTTCATGACATTCTTGACATTTTTTACTGTAAGAAGTTTGCGCTTATTCTACACATGGATTTAGTCCTAAGGATTTGTGAGCAAAGCAAAGAAATGTGTTGAAAACATTTTGCATGTGACCTTTAACTGGTCAACACGTAATGTGTGCTGAAAAACCCATTTCATACATAAAAACAGTAAAAAATGCCTAGAATTTCCTTAGTGCTTTGTTTTCAAAGTCATTATCAAATGTACAAATTGTAAAGTCCAATAAATTTACACTAACAGTGAATTAAGTTCTAAAATTTATTGAACTCTTTTCTTTTCTTGTGATATCTTGACACTCTTCAATTTATTTGACATGACATTTAAAGCACTGGTCAGTTTACTATCTTAAATGCCAATAAACTGACATAAGATTGGCACATGTTTTAAATATTTTTTTGAAAATTGATTTTAATTTATTATGGGTTACGTATGAGCCTAATTTCTCCTCTAACAAATATTATCAATCCATTAAAATGAAGCTGAAAGGATGAAAATTCTTGATAGTTTTTTAAAGGTGTTTGCTATTCAAATCCATAAGACAATTAAGCAGCCTTCCTTTGTATTCTGGGAGGGTTTTATCTCTTTTTTTTGTGGTGACCAATGCTGGTGAAAATCTTGATTTGCAGTCTCAACAGCCTGTTCACTGAATTGCCCTTAGGGCAATTTTTTCATGTTTAAAAATCCTTGATGTGATGGAATACTGTGTTGTTTTTGGGCGTGATGCTTCCAAGTTGGATAGCCAAATATGTGACTTTAAATTGATTAATCTTGAAAGATTTTTTTCAAGTACATTTCCAAAGCATGATTTCACAACCAAACTAAACTTTTTGAAAGCTTCAATTACAGCAAGAACTTTGGTGTTGGAAGTTTCTTCAGCAAGGCATTTTAAGGCATCAACAGTATTCAACAATTTCCTAAATTATTTGCCTTTAAACAGTCTGCCATGATATGGGCATTGATGAATGTGAAGCATGGATGGCAACTTTTCAGCATCAGACAACACAGTTTTGAGAATTTTGAAGAGTTGATTGACTGTGCCCAAAAGAAAGTGTAACTCCATTGGTGGAATGATGTCTAGAATAGATGTATTCTTAAGTCCATTGATAACTGATTTGTGAACAACATTGCCAAACATTTTGGCCTTGGCCATCACTCCACCCGATTGTTCAAAAGACTTTAGATTCATTTTGACTGAGCCAAGTGTTCTTAAACTGCCTCTGCAAGCAAAGTTCTTTGAGTCAATATTACACCAACAACAAGGGTGCAAGCTTGAGTGTTTTTGAAGCCCACAAATAATGTTGGCAACTTTCATGTCACATGCAGTAATCAACTTCAGAGCATCCACATTGATGAGTAACCAGACCTTTAGAATATTAGTATGAGTTTCTGACAAATTTTCAGAGACTGCTACAAGAATTTCTCTTTTCACCCTTGTTGCTTTTGCCGCTCTGGAACTCAAAAGTCGCTTTTGAGGTGGCGAGTTCAATTTATCTTGTTCTGTGGAACTCTCAATAACACTGACACAAAACTTGAGGAACCTTTGCCTCCATCAATGCCTAATTTGACAAATTATCCACCTGAAGTTTCTCTAGATTGACTGACTTGACTAACCAGAACAGAAAAATCTTTGCAATGATTAACAATATGGTTTGTGTTACAACCTTTGGAATCTGTGGTTTTTAAGTCTTCACAAGCAAAAAACTCCTTCAGTTGTTGACCAGCGGTTTGAAAATTGGCATAAAAGTTGGGCTCAATTATCTTCTTGTCTGATGACTGATGGACAGTTTTCACTAATTTTTTGATCCCATTGTTGGAGAGGCTAGTGTTAATTTGTACATTGATGAGGTCTTGGGTTGTCAACTTTGATGTGACAGAAAGTGATCTTGCTGCACTTGACCCTATAGAAAATTTCCATTCATTACCTCCAACAAACATAATATAACTTTATAAATAATTACTTACAAAATTATAATTTTAAAATTACATTTTGCTGACATTTTTACCTGGAGTAACAGGACGTGGATGACCTCCAGATGCTTTTACCAAACGAATTTAGCCTTTTGGAGATGCTACCATATTTTCAATTACATTGAATGCTATCTGTTTTGCAGCTTTGGCATCTAATGAAGCGAAATTTTGTTTATTTTCCTTGAACTTTAACTGAGAACAATGTGCTAATCCCTTACTTAATTGACTGAAGCAGGCACTGCATCTCACAACTGGCATTTGGTTCACTTTCATTTTCTCATTAGGTTCAGCTTTTTCGTGAAACCTAGACTGCCCGACTTTAAAAATCAAGCAGTCACACAGGTGACTACGTGTTTCAGCTCTGACTCGGATAGTTTTGAAATCAAACAACTTTGGCAAAGCAACACTCTTTCCTTCCTCTTTTCGTCTTAAGGCAGTTCTGCATAATTCACAAAGACTTTGAGGCACACAAGAGTCAAACACATCAAGGTTTGTCTGGTAAATGTGACAAACTCTTTCAACCTGAAAAACAGTCATCTTTTGGCCACATTTTTGGAAGCAGAGCATGCAGACACACTTTCTGCTCTGCTCATGGTTTCTTGCCTGATTTGGCATCTTAAAAGTCAGAGGATTGTAGCTGTGTACCTAGACAAATTGAGCTACAAAATGAAATTGAAGAATGCGGTTGAAAAATATTAAGATTTCTGGCAATGTTATTTCATCAGACTCAAGAAGGTGTATTTCAAATAAATAATAAATATCTACAAGTAGAACTACATATTTACCTAAATCACTCCTATTACTTCAGCCTAACAATTTGCATATAATAAGAATTGAAAAACAAAATTATTTACCATACGCAACGTTTTTCAAGTGAAAGGTTTGAAAATTTTGGATATTTCTGCAAACGTCTCACTTCAGTGCTACAAAAACAAAGCTTTATTATGCTTTTAACTTTTTATGATATGTACGTCACAGCGTACAAAACCAAAGCAAAAAGTTAATCATGTACGCTCTTATTCACGTGATGATGGGTTAATATTGTTAATTCCCCTTATGCAAAAACCTTTTTTTTTTCAACCATTGTTAAAATAAAAAAAGATCAAGACTAAAATTAAAACACTTAAAACTTTAAAAAAAAATTAAAGCGTATTTTATGGTAGAGTAGAAAAAATTGTCATTTGAAAATAGTAAACAAATTTAAATAGTTTAAATGTCATGTCAAATAAATTGAAGAGTGTCAAGATATCACAAGAAAAGAAAAGAGTTCAATAAATTTTAGAACTTAATTCACTGTTAGTGTAAATTTATTGGACTTTACAATTTGTACATTTGATAATGACTTTGAAAACAAAGCACTAAGGAAATTCTAGGCATTTTTTACTGTTTTTATGTATGAAATGGGTTTTTCAGCACACATTACGTGTTGACCAGTTAAAGGTCACATGCAAAATGTTTTCAACACATTTCTTTGCTTTGCTCACAAATCCTTAGGACTAAATCCATGTGTAGAATAAGCGCAAACTTCTTACAGTAAAAAATGTCAAGAATGTCATGAACAAAAGTGTTAAGATTTCATCAAAAAATTTGTTAAAATGTCTCAACTAACTTCTAAGGTAGTGATTTAGTTGAATGAATGCTTATGGGGAACTAATAGCATATAAGGTTTTATATAGAAAAAGGTGCATACGCTGTAAATAGGGCTCAAGCAAGAACAAAAGTTTTGACCCCCGAAACCAAAAATTTTGGTAAGAACAGGAATATCCTTACTTTATAAAGTCGTTGGTATATTCAACTAGCGCTTTTTATATACTATCTTTACAGTCACTTGGACAGATTTCCAGAAAACCTTGGAGATTTTAGCGAAGAACAAGGGGAGAGATTTCATCAGGATATTATGGTGATGGAGGAAAGGTACCAAGGCAGATGGGACAGACATATGATGGCTGATTACTGCTGAAATCTACAGCGTGACTGCCCGAATAGCTCACATAGAAGAAAATCATATAAAAAGCGCTTTTCCAGAGATTAAATGTCTCCTATCTTTCATGTCTTGTCCATTTTTGAAGATTACTTTCTAAAACTAGTTAAAATAAACTAAAATCAACATTTACTTTGTTAAATTTATTGTATTCATGACAATATCAATAAAGTTAATGCGCGTGTAGCAAATTACGTCTTTTTTTTTACACATTTCACGAAAAATCTCAAAAACTTGAGCCAATCTGGCAAAACTGATGACATATTAAGAATCAGCACCCCTATGTTACCCTAAATTCGTTGAAATATCTTTGGCCCCAAAAATGCTGTTGACCTGTGTTATTGTTCTGATGGTTTTTAATAATTTATCCGAGTACTGTGCATGATTCATAATTTTAAAATTAATTTTTCTCAATTTTTGGTTGTTTTTTTTATGAGAAGCCGTAGGAAAACAATGATATCAAAAAAAAAAAAATACTTTTTTTAGCTTCAAATTTTCAGATATGTTCATTATTAATGTTCTGAGTGCCTGAACCTAAAAAAAATATTAAAAAAATTAAACTTAACCTACAAATATCATATCAAATGATTGATTAAACTTAACCTACAAATAGCATATCAAATGATTGATTAAACTTAACCTGCAAATAGCAAATATCAAATGATTGATTAAACTTAATCTACAAATATCATATCAAATGATTGATTAAACTGAACCTACAAATATCATATCAAATGATTGATTAAACTTAACCTACAAATAGCAAATATCAAATGATTGATTAAACTTAATCTACAAATAGCGTATCAAATGATTGATTAAACTTAATCTACAAATATCATATCAAATGATTGATTAAACTTAACCTACAAATATCATATCAAATGATTGATTAAACTTAATCTACAAATAGCAAATATCAAATGAGTGTTTTATCGATAAAAATACTTTTTGATCATTTAAATTTTTTCAAAAAAATTTTGGTTCAGGCCCAAGCTACACTAGAATACCAGCATTTTTCAAGATTTCAACCTTTAATATTGATGTAATCTTAAGATATTTATGTTCTTGGAACGTTAACTCATTCATTTTTTTTGCTGAGTCAGCATTTTTTTTTTTTTTTTTTTTTTTTCAAGTTAAATAATTTTTTGCAATACCTTTTAGATTTTTATCTGTTATGCTAGTAATTCATCAACGGTATTTATTATCTGTAAAATATAAGAAAATAGAAATAATGGCTGGATACCACCTTAAGCAGTTAAAGTTTGATTTTTCAAAGATCATTTTCATTGTCATTAAATGCGATTACGCTTTCGTCTTCAGCAGAGGTCAAAAGTGATTTTACTATCGAATTTTTATTCATTAAATTTTCAACGGAAAAAAATCAAACAATTCCTTTTCTGTGGAATGCACACCAATAAAAATATAGTTTTTAATTGGTAAAAGTTCTTTTGTTTTAAATAATGGAATTCAGCTCCAACGTCTTTTAGAAAAAGTGATTTCGAAAGCATTTTAACTCTTGATTTTTAAATATATTATCAATATAAAATATATTTTATATTGATAATATATTTAAAAAAATAATATTATCAATATAAAATATATTTTATATTGATAATATATTTAAAAAAATAAATTTATGTTTTTATATATTTTATATTGATAATATTATTTTTTTAAATATATTATCAATATAAAATATATTTTATATGGATAATATTATTTTTTTAAATATTTATATTGATAATATTATTTTTTTAAATATATTATCAATATAAAATATATTTTATATTGATAATATTATTTTTTTAAATATATTATCACAAGAGAAATATATTATACACAAGAGAAAAAAAAAAAATCTAGCAAAAAATAGGGAAAGATCTGCAGATACCAAGGTACCAAGGCAGATGGGACAGACATATGATGGCTGATTACTGCTGGAATCTACAGCGTGACTGCCCGAATAGCTCACATAGAAGAAAATCATATAAAAAGCGCTTTTCCAGAGATTAAATGTCTCCTATCTTTCATGTCTTGTCCATTTTTGAAGATTACTTTCTAAAACTAGTTAAAATAAACTAAAATCAACATTTACTTTGTTAAATTTATTGTATTCATGAAAATATCAATAAAGTTAATGCGCGTGTAGCAAATTACGTCTTTTTTTTTACACATTATATAGGGAATAGGACTGTTATAAAACCTAACATTTTTGGCAAATTGAATGATTTTGAGGAACCTATATCACATCTTTATTATATAGAAAAAGTACTTTACAAATATTAATTTCAAAAGTGTTCTTTTAGAATATTTTTATATTTTGTATAGATATATTATATGTAAAGAGAAAGAGAGAGATCTTCCACCATGATTAAAGTGTAATGGTAGAATTTGTAATGGCTACACATACAAATACTATATGGATTGCATATTGTAGCTACATAATGGTAACCATTAGTAGTTATACAATATACCCAGTAAACATCGAACAGTTGGTAAGTAGTTGGCCCGATCCTAATAACCAACTATTAGCTACAGTTGGGCCAACAGTCGGCTATTTAGTTGGTACCGTGAAAAAAACGTAACGCTTTTACCAACACTTAGCCAACTGTTTTTAAACAATTGTTTGCCATTAACGGCCCAACAGTAATAAAACAGTTGGCTAACAGTTGGTACCATTACCGGCCCAACTATATGATTTTTTTTTCGCGATTTCTTAAATTCACTTTTGCGCTTAAATTGAAAGTGCAAAAGTTATAAATCATGTTTTGAATATTGCTTAATAACAAAGTATAACTTTGCTTTTTCATATTTAATTTTCTATCTAATAGTGATTGTTTGTATATCAGACTTTACCAAACAGTATTACTGTCGACACAAAATATTGTATTATTTATTGATAACTTAGTTGAATACAAAAAAAAGAACAAATTTTTTACACTTTTATTTCCAGACCGTTAAAGAAAAATATTTACAAATAAAGAACTAAAAATATTCTATTATTGTAGTTAATATTATTAAAGGTTTGAAACTAATATTGGCAACTTTAATTAAAAATAATATTGTAAAACGCTAATATTTAAAAACCTGGCGATTTATTAGATAATTATTAATAATAATTAAGAAAAATTAGATTTATAAATAAAATCAAGAAAAATAAGCTTTTATAAATTTTCAAAAGAAAATAATAACTAAATATTCTTTTCATTGATTAACTGCAACTGATTTTTTATAACCTTGCTTTTCGTCTGTCTATTTATTCGCCCATCTCCTTGATCATTTGCGCCCTGAAACCATCTTGAAACCATCGGGTAAATATCTTTATCCTTGGAATTAAGATACTGAATTCTTACTGCTGCTAAAAGAATAAAATGAAAATAAATTTAAAAACTCAATTTATTTTTTGTTTAAATATAAATTATTTTTAAGTTATTTTTAAGCTCTTATATGTATACTTTGCAAATCAAGAATTACATTAACTGGTTAGCAGTTTTAAAAATATGTGCATATGATAATAAGTTCAAGTCACCAAGGGAGAATATAATATCTTACAAATTTACAACTAATGACAACACTGGTAATTGTCATAAGTACTAACATATTATATTCTTTCTTAGTGTTGTAAACATATTTTTGTAAATATAAAAATACAGTTGACTTTAATAGACTAAAAATTTACATAACTAGTAATACTTACATAGTAAGCACTTTAACACAAAATGATAACATCGCAACTTAACCTTGCCCATTCCAGTAGCTATCATCTTACTTGAAGATCCGTTTAGATTACATAAAACGCTAAAATTTTTGGAAAACATGGCTCCCAACACACATCATATGTATTTTGGACGTTCAACTTTACCGCCAATAGAACGCAGATATTCGACCTAAAAACAAATAATGCTACATATTACAACTTTTTTATTTAAACTATTTTTTCAAAGGTAAATGAAAATGTAATGCGGTATAATATAACTAAGGTATTATTAAATTACCTTTGATAAATTACAATTATAAGACTTATAAAAAAACTTATCTTTGATCTTATAAAATAATAGTTACTAGTTTAAACGCAACCTGAAGACTGCTAGAAACATTATAATACAAAAAATAATTTCAAACTTTATAGAGAGCCATCTCAGATTTCATCTGTATCATAAGGTTAAGCCTCTCCAAATCTTCCTTACTTTCCATTGGAAGGCCAGGGGAACAACAATATCTTCATTATCCAAAAAACTTTGAACTTCTAAAAAATTATTTTTTTGCTCCAGTTCTGTTAATCTTAACTCCAAAGCTGCTAACTTCTCTATAAACATACATAAATAATTAAATAATATTTGATTGCATTTGAATCTTATTGGAAAACTGGTTTCAAAAACACAATCTAGTTTTTAAATTGAAGACATACATGGATAAAGGTGTTATGGAACTCAAATATTTGGAGTTAAAATTTTAAACATTTATGTTATTTATCCCTGTAGGTGAATTGATTGCTGTAAAAATGGTATTCTAGCACATTTTTGTGCTGTGTTATTAAGGCCATGGAAAAGAGCGTTATTTAAAACCTTTATCTGCATAAAAAAGTAGAAATGTGTATTTTTGTAACATGAAATATGTATTTTTTTAAAGCCTTCATCCATTTATGACTTATATTAAAACACAAATTAATTTTTTTTACAAAAAATATAAATAGTTTTCCTTTGTCAATATGTCAGCATCATAATCAATGTATGTATGCGTAACACATACACAATGTATAACAAGTAGTAAAACAAACAAAAAAAAACAAAAAAACAAATAGTTTATCCAAAACCTTACTTTCCTGATCCCCAAAATTTTGAACAGTTTTCTCATAGTTTTCAGAAGTCGAAGTCCCTTTTAATAAAATGCTATAATTATATGCATTATATGAATATATATATATATATATATATATATATATATATATATATATATATATATATATATATATATATATATATATATATATATAATATAATATAAATGTTATATATGCTTAATATGAAATGTATATGTCATATTGTATATACAATTGCATATACCATTTATTTATATACTGCACATATTATGTCAATATTGTATATGGCATATATTATATGCAATATATACAAAATACATAGGGATGTCTGCCAATATTTTTAGGTGGATTTCTCTGACTTTTCCCTGATACTTTCCTGATCTTCTACCTGTTTTCCTTGATTTAATTTAAAGTTACCCAAATTCAACTTCACAAAAATTGACCTAGATTCGTTTAGAAAAATGCTCTTCAACTGCAAAAATGTAAACAATAATACAACCCACACTAAATGTATCAAGTATTGATACATTTAATATGGGTTGTATAATTGTTTACATTTTTGCAAGTGAAGATTCAAGATTCGCTTGATGCAAGTGAAGTTCATAAAACTATCTGCCAAATAAACTTTTATATTACATGTACTATGTACAACTTATTTAAGTTATGTAAGTTTGATGAAGAGCCATTTTCCCTGATTTCTCCCTGATTTTTTTAAAATTCAACCTAATTTCCTTGATTATCCTAGATTTTTTGCAGATATCTGATTTCCCTGACTTTTCCCTGAATTCCCCTGATCTGGCAGACACTCTGTGTGTGTGTATATATATATATATATATATATATATATATATATATATATATATATATATATATATATATATATATATATATATATATATATATAGATACATACAAACATACATATACATACAGAAATACACACATAAACATACTACTATACACGCACATATACATTTTAGCTGTATTTAAACTTTTGATAATAGTTAAAATAGAGCTAAAATATCTTATACAAATACAACAATGGTGTCATCATAAAAATAAATTAAAAACTCAACCAATGTCAAAAATTATATCTGAATGTGTCACTAATGGATAAATGTAAAATATTTCTACTTACCAGCGTAACGGTTATATTAAGAGGTGTACGAGAGTTTGAGTTTAAAAGTTTAATTAAAGGGTAGAAAAAGCGTTTGAAAGAAAAAAAAATGATAAAAAGCTTCAAACTAAACTAACTCTATTGAATAGTTTTAATCATTGAATGAATCTATTTGAATAATTTTGATAATTAGTCGCATGGTCTAAATGAATATATTTATAATATACATTTACAAACTTACGGGAAACTTACGATTCAAAAACACGCGGTATACAGTCGGTTAATGGTTGGCAAGAAATGCCAACAGTTAGCCAACTGTAGCCAATACTGGCCCGTCAGTTGGACCAACTAAAGCGTGTTTACTGGGTAATTAGTCCCCCGTGATTATTATTAAGTCTTTTAAATTTCAATGAAAAGCGGTTTAGATCTGATTTTTTCAATTTCTAATTAAAGTGAATTATAAATTATAAAACACATGTGAAATCAATTTATAAAAAAAAATGGTGCCATGTTTTTCAAAGGTGTGTTATGTGCAGAAGCATTTTCGGATTTCCTTTATATAATACCTGCAATGATTTTTTGAAGTAATAATACCTAATTTATTTCGTTCTACACTCATAAAACGCAGGTATTTACAATGACAACAATAAGATTGAAACATTTAGGCAATTAATGCTTTTTATTATTTCTATATTGCGTAATTGAACATATATCTTGTTCAACTCTCAATTTTGTTTTTCTTTTAAAAACTATTATCAAAATGCTATTAACTAATTATGTTTTCGGTATAAAATATCAGCTGTTTTTGACGGAGCTGTTCTGCTAACAAACCAATTTTTATTGAAATCAATAAAAGAAAAATTGGGGCAATACTAGGTACAAACAAAACAATTTTATTACCTAATCGACTAATAAATTACCTAGTCAACTAACTTTTTAGTCGAACTAAGTTTAGTCGACTTAAACAATTTTATTCACTAATAATATTACGTACAAAATAATAAATTTTGATGAATATCTTTAAATTTATTTATTTTTCATAATTCATATTATGTTCATATAATTTCATGATTTTGGATATTCAGTTTTTTTGTGGCACTAAATCTTGTTTAAGTCGACTAAACTTAGTTCGACTAAAAAGTTAGTCGACTAATTTTAGTTAGACTAAAACTAACCTTAACTCTCACCCCTAGAAACAGATCAATGTGATTGCTTCAAACCTAGGAAAAGGTCAAAATAACGGAAACATGAAAAAAATTAATTGAATCAAATTTTTTTTAGATTGTGAAAGTTTGAATTAAAAAAAATTAACAGAAAGAAATTCTTTATCTGTAAAAGTATTCCAAGTAACAAGAGTTATTTACAAAAATAAACGAGGCAAAAAAAACGAGGCAAAAAATAAACGAAGCTCACAACACACTAATTTTGGAACACCTTATTAAATTCGGAAATAAATGTCTTAGATTTAAAAAACCCTATTCGATTTTTTTAAGAAAGTTTTGTTAATGCAAATAAATCTTTTATTAACAAACAGCCAATAAAAATATTTATACAAATGTAAACAATTGTGACAAACATCATTACATATTTCGATACTTCATTACATGACATTACATGACATTACATGATATTTCGATACGAATTTCGTTACAAATATTTCGTTTTTTGCTTAAACTTGAATAAAATTAAACACCAAAGTTAAATTCGATTTCGCTTTATTAAAGTGTATAGGAAACCATTATTTTACAACGAAGCAAGCTATCGCAATAATGATGAAAAGAATTATTGCAACTGCAATTCCTATGAAAATACCTCTCACACGATGGCCGTATATTCTAAATGACCATAAACTTAAATCTGGCTCTTCCCTCTCCATCAGCTGATTCTTATCCATTGCTCAAAGGTTTCTTTTCTTTGAAAGTAAACTTGAATCTTCAATTCTTATTGATATTTATGTTTCTTTTTTTACCCTTCGGTTTTTTATTCTCTGCTCCACTTTTTTATGTTTAATCAAACAGTAAAAAGCACTCACAAACGCTGGTTTTTCTCGTATAAAAAGATTCAATCTTTTTTTTTTTAATTGTTTTTAAATGAATGCGATTCGTGCTATTTTCTTTTTTAAAAACTTCATTTACATGTATATGATTACATAGTTATTTATTTATTTGATATGAGTTTGTAATGATTTATTTATTAAATATACCGCCAGTGGAAAACCATTTAGCAGTATGATGTGTTGCTCATCTCAGTATTAATATATTACTCAAATAATTGTTAAGAAAGCATCCAAAAGAGGATCCAAATTGTTGAAGGCTGTTTTTATAAAAAATCTATAAAAGTTAAAAAATGTTTCAGAGCAGTTTTTATTTTTCCTGTAACATTTTTACTTGTGCATCACAGTGGGCAAGTTTTACTTGCGCATCTTGTAACATTTACTTGCGCATCTTGTAACATTTACTTTCGCATCACAGTGTCTCAGTCTCATACAACTACGCGGACAAAAATCAAAAAGTTGTTAAATCAGTGAGTTTTTGATATTCTTTGACATTGACATTTTTACAGTAAAAAAACTTTTTAACTTCTTTATTTCCTGAGAAATTTGGCAACAAGTTTTGAAATTGATAAGAAATCGGCCTATAAAAACCCAAGAATAAATAACTTGAGAACGGCTTGACTGATTTTGACGATCGACTTCTTGTTGGAAAAGTAATAACAAGTACTTTTCGAAAAAAAAATTGGAAAAATTTTTTTAAAACCCCAGAGGACGCAATAATAATTTCTTAAAATTTTGGTTGAAATTGACCGATTTTGGAATCAAATTTTTGGTCGGTAAAAATCGCGTTGGAAGACCCCAAGTGTCCCTTATATACTGCCTGTTACGGTCCATTCTAGAACTTTCTAGATACAACAGAACATTCGAGAATCTTCCATAGAACCCTCTAGATATATAATAACGTTCCAGAATGTTCTGTATCTTTCTAGGAACTTTCTATTTTACTATAAATATTAAGTTTGTGATATTATTGTATTGTATTGGTATTACTGAATCAAAAATAAAAGCTTTACAAAAATCGAACTTTTCTTTGGATCTGTTAAGAAACATAACAGATTTTTGGCGACGAAGATCTCTCTATTTTCTAAAAACTACTCATGGAAGAAAAACACGGTGCTACTCTGGTAGCGGTATTGGCAGAAATGCAGAAGCTGCAAGAAGCTAGTCAACGACAACTAGCCGAACAACAGCAACAAATCAAAGAGCAACAAGACGCCATTGTCAAACTGCTTGAAGCCAATGAATCAAAGGTCACTCAAGATTTTGCTGCTTTTGATTCAACAGCTGAATTATGGGTCGACTATCAGGAAAGATTCGAAACATTCGCTAAAGCTCGGGGTATAACAAGAAATATCAAAGCTGCTTATTTTCTCAGTTGTCAAACTCCAGTCATCTACAAACAGTTGTGCAATCTTGCAAGCCAACAAGAGACTCCTTTGACAGTCAACCATCTTTCGTATGATCAAATTGCTCAATTCATGAAAGAACAATACAATCCAACCAAATTTCTTGTTCGTGAAAGATTCAAATTTTGGTCAAGCATTGGTCGAAATCAAGGTGAATCTATTCCACAACTGGTTGCTCGAATTCGACAATTGGCTGCAACATGCGACTTTGCTAACATCACAAATCCACTGGATGAAGCTCTTCGAACACATTTTATCTGCTCTATTAAAAATGAAGCAGTGCTCAAAGCTCTTTTCAAGTGCAAAAATGAAGATCTAACTTTCGCCAAGGCGGTAGAAATAGCAACCGAAACCGAGGAGGCCGCCAAGGTAGCCAAGGAAACTGCCGTTGGTCCCTCAAAGTCTCCGATGTCTCTCCCAATCAATAAGTTGGGGCAACATAAATCGGAATCCAAATCCTCAGCTCCTCGACAAAACAAATCTCAGACTGAGTCAACCGCTTGTAGAAGTTGTGGCAAATCGACCCATGAACGCAAAAATTGCCGTTTCAAGGACGCCGAATGTAATTTTTGTGGTAAAAATGGTCACATTGAAGCAGTTTGTTTCAAGAAAAAAGCTGAATCCCGAAAGACGGTCAAGCCTATATTCATTTATGGACAGACTAAAGCACTTCGCCAAGTCAACCAAATCAATGTTGATGATGAAATTACACAAAATCTCCAAATCAATGGGCATTCGATAAGATTCGAACTCGATACTGGAGCTCCCGCCAATTTCATCACCCATACTTTATGGCAAAGTTTGGGTAAACCACATCTTCAATCGTCGGATTTACAATTTGAGTCAGCAAGCAAGCATCAACTTCCGATACTAGGGAAAGTTGAATTATCAGTTAAAGCTCCAACAACCTGTTGCAAGATCTGGTTCCACGTAACTTCTGTTCCTGGACTAAATCTTATTGGCCGATCGGGTATTCGACTACTTGATCTTTCAGTTGATGAAAAGATTAAGAAATCATCCAAGAGTACTGTTGCTAAGGTCTTTGAGCATCTCAAACCTGACACAGATCTCCAACAAAGGTGCAGAATTCTATGTTCTGAGTTTCCAGACCTGTTTAAACCAGAATTGGGTTGTTTGAAAGACTTTGAACTTGAAATAAAATTCAAGCCTGACTACAAGCCTATCTTCTGCCGTCCAAGACCTGTACCTTTCGCTATTCAAGAAGATCTGGTTGACGCTTATGAAGCTGGTATCAAGCATGGTGTTTGGAAACGTACTCAATTCAACGACGAAGGTACACCTGTGGTTCCTATTCAAAAGACCGCGCTTCCGGGACAAACAAAACGAAAGATTCGAATTTGTGGCGACTATTCAGTCTCCATTAATACTCAGCTAGAACCTCATCGCTACCCAATGCCGTTGCCAGAAGACCTGTTGCGTAAACTGCGTGGCGGTTATGGATACACAAAAATTGACCTGGCTGACGCTTATAATCAAATTCGTTTGGGTCCAATTTCTCAGAGACGACTGGCTCTCAGTACACATACTGGTGTACTTCTTCAGCTACGTCTTCCATTTAGAATCACTTCAGCACCGGGGTACTTTCAAGAGACAATGGATAAATTAACAAGTGATCTACCTGGTGTAGCTGTCTATCTCGATGATATTCTCGTCAGTGGCAACAACGCAGCCGATCACATTTCCAACTTGCGTGGTCTTCTACAACGACTAAGCAAAAACGGACTACGCTGTCGTCTAGAAAAATGTATTTTCGCTAGTCCTTCGATCGAATATCTTGGTCATATAATATCTTCGGAAGGTATTGCTAAAGGTAACAAAGTTGATGCTGTTTTGGCTATGCCAGTTCCTAAGGACGTTAATACGCTGCGATCTTTTCTTGGTCAAGTACAGTTTTACGGCAAATTTCTTCCTCCAAATTTGTCTATGACATTAGACCCGCTCTATCGTCTAATTAAGAAAGATGTGCCATGGCAGTGGACATCCGAACAACAGTCAGCTTTTGAAGCTGTGAAACAGTTGTTATCATCTGATTCAGTTCTTACTCACTTCGATCCTTCGAAACCGTTAGGAATGGCAACAGACGCTTCAGAAGTTGGTATTGGTGCCATATTGTTTCATCGATTAGCAGATGGCTCTGAACGTCCAATTGCAAATGTATCGAAGATTTTGACTGATTGTCAACGTCGCTACAGTCAAATTCACAAAGAAGCATCGGCAATAATTTTTGGCTTAAAAAAGTTTCATCAATTTCTTTTTGGTCGTCGTTTTACCATCGTCACTGATCATAAACCACTACTGGCTCTATTTGGTCCAACAAAGGCTACTCCAGCTATGGCAGCAAATAGACTGGCTCGATGGGCTTTAATTCTTAGCCAATACAATTATGAAATCGAGTTTCGTAAGACAGCTGAACACGGCAACGCTGACGCGCTCAGTCGATTACCGGTTGACCATGATCGCATTTTCGATGGGGAGGAAAGTAGTGAAGAAAATTTAATGATTTGTGCGGTGAAAACCGTTAGTCGTCAAATCAATATGCATGATCCGAATATCTTGGTCCGCGAGTCGAGCAAAGATCCTGTCATCGCTGCAGTTATTCGCAATGTTCGAGATGGTTGGGTCGAATCCGACAATAATGACGAGATACGGGAATTCCAAAAACTTTCCGAAGCTCTCTCAGTTTCAGGCAAATGCTTGTTCTATGGTCCACGTGTTGTCGTCCCCAAAACTCTTCAAGATCAAGTCTTGAAGATACTGCACCTAGGTCATTTCGGCATTCAACGAATGAAACAACTCGCACGATCTGCCGTATATTGGCCAGGCATTGATTCAGCTATCACTAATCTAGCACACCAGTGTACTACCTGTGCGGAAAATCAGAACCTTCCATCAAAACCAGCAGTCCATCCATGGATGCTACCAGAACGCCCTTGGAGTCGTCTACATCTTGATCATGCAATCAATTTCATGGGTACTAATTGGCTTATCATGATTGATGCTCTATCTAAATATCCATGTATTCATCCTACGTCTTCTATTAGTGCCAAATCTACCATTGATTTACTGGAAGAAGATTTTGCACACTTCGGTTATCCACATGCTCTAGTTACCGATAACTATTCCTCATTCACTTCTCAGGAATTTCTAGAATGGTGTAATAGTCGAGGTATTGTCCTGCTCAAAGGTGCTCCATATCACCCCGCCACAAATGGTGCTGCCGAACGACTAGTTCAAACTTTCAAAAAAGCCATGAAGAAATCAAACCTACCTCCTAAGAATGCTCTTCAGGAATTTCTCATGGTCTACCGCCGAACTCCTTTAGCAAATGGATCGTCCCCTAGCGAATTACTCAATGGCAGACAAATTCGGGCGCAAATCAATCTGCTTTTGCCATCCCCTGTTCATTTACAACAATCAAAGCAATCTATGGACTCTTCCAAAGTTGTAAAATATTCAGTGGGAGACTTGGTTTATGCCAGATATTTTAGCTCAAGTAATAATTACAACTCAAAATGGATTACGGCTATTGTCACTGAAGTATGCGGTTCTCGATCTGTCATAGTGAAGACAGAGCCTGATGGTCTAGTCTGGCATCGTCATATTGAACAACTCAGGCATCGCTACAACTCCGGGGAGGTGGAGGAGTCAATAATAGTACAGCCCGATTTGTTGTCGTGTGAGCCGACTGGTCAAGATAAAAAAAAAAAAAAAAAAAAAAAAAAACAAGTCAAAACAAGACGATCTAGTAGATGCCTATCAAAGAATAATCAAAACGCTTGCTCTCCGTAAAACCAAGCTGGCGAGGAGATGTTACGGTCCATTCTAGAACTTTCTAGATACAACAGAACATTCGAGAATCTTCCATAGAACCCTCTAGATATATAATAATGTTCCAGAATGTTCTTTATCTTTCTAGGAACTTTCTATTTTACTATAAATATTAAGTTTGTGATATTATTGTATTGTATTGGTATTACTGAATCAAAAATAAAAGCTTTACAAAAATCGAACTTTTCTTTGGATCTGTTAAGAAACATAACACTGCCAAAAAATCTTTCTCGTTTATGCTCCCATGGAGAAATGGTATTAGTTTTTGGTAGGCCAAGTTCTAAATTCTTCTACTAATTCGTAATCACTCCTAAGATACTGCACGACCTGGATAACCGAAACTGTGATCATTTCTAAATGGGTGCATAACCCAGTAAGATTTTTTGACATTTTTTAGATAAATTTAATCCTAGAGTTCAAAATAGATATAAAGATAGTCTAGACATTAAAAAAGACATTTCTTTTTTTTATTACTATTCAATTAGTTGCTGACAGTTAATTGCTGACAGTTAATTGTTGAAAGTTAATTGCTGACAGTTAATTGCGATTAATATGTGTTTTTTAATCTAACAACTTTTTGGGTCGGAAAATGTAGTTCGGTAAACCTTACCGGTTATATTAGTACCTACACCACCTGCTCTCGGTACGTCCACTATCACTCCGAGCTCCTATATCACTCTATCCTGAATTAAATTCTTTCTTTCATTGTATGTTGTTGTAAACCTTCCATATTTTAAGCTGTAGCTGATATGAAATGTGCAAAAGGCGTTCAACAAATCTCATCCACTTTTGCAAAGGTGAAATTCCGAAACGCAAGCATTCATTTTTTGACTTGTTACCTTTTGCAAACTGTCTCTTGTCACTCATTTCGTTGGGAGAGGCAGTACAGATTCGGTATTTCGTAATATATCATTTCGTAATATAAACATTATATAACTTTGATAGGGTTCAGATTTTCGCGGTTGATACTCTAATTTCAATAACATTAAATTTTTAAGTTGCAAGTTTTGTTTATTTATAACGTTATTTCGGAGATATTCTATGAACGTCACTTATCTCTTCTGTTTTTTTTTAGAGACAACTTGGCTTGTTTTGTTTTAAATACGGTATTTTAAAGAATGACCCGATTTTTTCTGAATTATTAAAAACTATGCTTACCGCTTGCGAACAATAACTGTTAAACGCTATCAAATGAGTTGAGAAATGTTCTTCTATTTTATGGTTGATAAAACAAAAAGGAGGGAAGAGGCGGGTAGCCTCGGACACTTAAGAATAATATAGATATTACCGATATACGAACGGAAAATAACGTGAAAAAACTTTTTGATGAAAATAGAAACATTTATTTAATCAAAAACAAAAAAAAGCAATGATGGGGTTCTTAACAAAAGCACAAACTTAACACAAAATAACTTTTAAAAAATTATCATAAAGAGAAGTTTTACCTTTTTCTTTTTAGAATATTTTTTTCTTGAAATTGTGTATAAACTTTATATTACCAATTTATTTCTCAATAATTCTTAAAAATAACATTATTTATCTAAGGGCGAAAAGTGGGGTCATTAGAATATTTGAAATTGTTACCAGATGAAAATGCACCTAAATATGATTATAATTTTATTTTAAAAGTGTGTCGAGATGAAAGATTTGGTGATTTAGGATTTCCATGCTAGTCCCCCTGAAATTCAACGAGAGAACACTTTTTTATGATGATTCATCAAACCTAATGATCTGGGAGCTTATACACCAAACTTTTATTTTGCGTAAGATCAAAAGTTTGAGGTAAATTTGTAATAATAAGAATGGCGTTCTACTATTGTAATGCATATGTAGTTCTATTTTCAAATATATTATTAAGATTGTCAGATTGATATATTATCTTAACATATATAAATTGTATATATTATGATCAGGATTAACAATAATCATAGATATTAACAAAAAATAACTGCATCATAATGATGTAACAAAAAGATACTCTATTATTATCGTTAAATAAATGTTCTTCTTCACAACTTTCTTGTAAAGGTACGTGTCTTATTAAGTATTACGATATAGTTCATATCGTTTGTTTTTTATAATTACGAAAACTTGTTTTATTAAAAAAATAAAATCAGCTCTGTTGTTTTTTTGAGAAAGTGTTTGCGTAAGTTTTTGTGTAAGTTATGCGCAACCCTAACTATACGGAAATGCTGCGATATATCGGTGAATACCAAACAATGATATATTATATATACTAGATGTCTAAAACATATATTATATATACTAGATGTCTAAAACATTCGGGCAAAAACATGCATTTTTAACAGAGAATTTGATTCCCATGAACATTAATGGATAAAACGCAGAAAACATCACAAAAAAAGTCAGAAATAAAAAAATTTGAATGAGTCAGCGTTCATTTAAAAAGATGTTACCAAGATACTGGTCCACTATTTTTGCCAATATGTTAGCAGAAGTTACTGAAACAAAGACGGACACATATCGTGCTATTATCGAAACAGCTTAATTTAGTTTGATTTAAATAAAGAGAACCCTAATTGCAAGTATTATGTCTAAATTTACATCGATTTTCACGGATGAATTTCCATAAAGACCAGAAAAAAAACAATTGTATGCTAATAAATTAAACTGAGAGTTTGTTCTGATAAAATTTCAATGCATTTGCTTGATTTCAGAAGTCTATTTGTTTTTTCTAAAGCAGCCTGAAATTAAGTTTGTTGACAAATTCTTAAACTTAGCTCTGTTGTTTGTATACTTTTGCTCACCACTGCACATGGACATAAAAGCTTACGAAAACAAATGTTAAAAATTTAGTGATCTCAGAATTTCTGTAACTGATCTCGTTTATTTACTATCGTTGTATTTGTTTCCAGGGTGTTTCCTACCACACTAAAGAATCTTAATCTCCTGAGGCTCATTGAGTCTAAAACTTTGTTTTTGACTTTGGTTAGTACATTTTACAGTCAAGACGCAGCGAATAATGGTGCACAAGCATCACATTCAGCTTTAAAGCTATAGAAAAGAGCCAAATTAAAAAATTTCACAGTTTAAAATTAGATTTCCCGCATTTCTAAATTTAAATTGTTTGCAACTTACTTTAAAATTTTTTACATTCTGATTATTTTTTTACAGTTAAATTACGCGACTATGGTGAGTTAAGTTATCATAAAACCAAAGGCTGTCAACTCGTCTTTAAATCCATATATTTGAGTGTAATTGGTGATTCATGCAAACAAAGGTGGTAAATGAGCACTTGTAACAGTTGTACCAATAAATTTAAATTTTCCAAATTGATCATCTTTACTAAATTGCAAGAGGAAACAACCAATCAATTGATCTCCTAGGAAATAATTGAACTCATTATGCAAAATTTCTTATCATTAATATGAAGTAAATGTAATAGGAAGACGGACCAACAACAACTCAAATTAAATCATTATATCAAGTTGTTTTATTTTTATTTTTAATAAAACAATTTTGTTCAAACAGCAATTGTCATGTAGAGTCTGATTTCTCTATAGCAGTTACAAATGACTTGTGTACCAATATGGTATTTGAGAATCAAATATCTACAGCTAAACTATTGATTTTCAAACAACCAGCTGCATTATTTCGAAAAACATTTTCAAAACATGAAATACAACAAAAAATTGGACATGAAAATTTGATGATTAAGAGGTTTATTTGTTTAAAGTTGTTGTTGATGTTGTTTTTTATATAGGAAAAATATTTTTAAATTAAAATGATTTATTATTTTATTTTCATTATTTAAATAAAGGTTTTAAAATTTTGCATGAGTAACTAATCAAGCATTAACATTTTTGATTAAAAGGCTAATGTATAAGCAGCGATGCAAACAGAGGTTTTTATGTTAGCTGATAATTTGCATAGAAAAATTTAAATAAGAAAAAACTTGGCTAAAAAATATTAAAAATTACTAAAAAAAAAACTTTCGTCTTCTGGATTAGATGATATTATTAATATGCAAAGGTTTGATAATTTTTTTGCCGAAAGAGTTACGTTTTGGTACCGCATGATATCCCACAATGCTTTGTAGCTAAAGTTAATAAAATTCATCGGGAGTTGCCAATCTTTGTATAAAACAACAGTTATTAAAATTGCGGATGTTGCAACTTGCAACATTTGCCAAGGAGGGTTGCATGCAATGTGCCGTAATTGTATTGAATTCCCAATCCTCTTTTTTTTTTTTTTTTTTTAAGGTACTTCTGGAATTTTCGCTTGTATTAACTAAAAAGTTTAAATAGTGAGGCTTTTGTGTATGTTTTTAGCGAATTTTAAAAGAGCTTTTTTTAAAGCTGTTGATAAACCAAAAGCAAAAAATATGGAGAAATTAATTCTATATGTGTTTGAATTGCCAAATTAGCATCCTATATACAGAAACCATTCACTTGTTCATAGTTGAAACAAATGTTTCCTAAAATCTTATATTTGATCTTGACATTTAAAAAAACAAACTTTTTTTAGTTCAATGTGGGAACTTTTTAAAAAAGTTCCCACCTTGAACTAAACAATTTTGAACTCAAATCTGAAGCTCAATAATTTTAAACACTTTCTTTATCTGATAAATTTTTTGAAAAGCTTTGAAAACCCCCACTTTTCGTTTATGATTCTCTATTAACTGGTACCCTCCATAATGTATTTTAGCACCTGCGGAGGGAAGATGTTTGTATTTTCTTAATAAAAAAAAAAGTTTATCTGTGGCGGAGTGTAATTCTTTTGACAACAAAACAAATAAGTACAATTTAATTGTCAAAAAGCCCTGGGTTGTCCTTTGTGTATAATCTATAAAGGTGTTTAAGGTTTTAAAAAAAATTTCTGATAAAATCATAAACTGCAATTTTAAAGTTTAAACTCAATTAATTCTAAAATCTGTGGTCTTTAGTCTATGAAGTTTAAAAGAAGTCACGCTGTTTATATCGCTTTGTATCGACTTTTAAAAAAGTAGTTCGAAGGCTTGACAGTACAATGTTTTAGAGAATTTAGGCTATCGCTTTTTTAAGGTTGAATTTTATTTAACCATTCAAGTTTCAGAGTGTAATCACCCTGCACATAAAAGTTTTTTTTTTTTTTTTTTTTTTCGAGAAATAGATTTTTAAAGATGCTTAATGCGGTTCGCCATTTATGGTTTTATATCACCAATTTTTGTTTAAGAAACAAAAACATCCTGGTTACGTGGTTTTATATGCAAAACAAATTAGAGTTTCTTTATGTCGTTGTTATCCTTTTAAAAAAATCACCAGAAGATAAACAACTGTTAATTTAAAATGAATTATAATAAAGACGACTTTAAAACGTGAAAATAATTGAAATATATTTTGAAATATAAATAAAAGTTTTATTTCGTGTAAGAAATTTTTTCAAGAATTTGAAATAGATATGTAAAATATCAACGGATAAAAAAATTAACTTTACTGAAATTATTTTTCCGCATTTCAAGAGGAGTTAATTAACGGCGTTTTCGGAATTTTTAAAGCTCACGTGACATCTGTCCCGTTGAATGCTCTGGAACGGTCGTTGGGGATAGTTCTATATTGTTAAGGTAAACGTGTATCTAATATAAATATATAGTTCTGTGAAATTGCCCTGCAATAATTGGAAGGCTCTGTTTAATCGAATTCAAACAAACTGGCAGAAATAATGAAACCGATGTGATGCATGTATCTATATACGATACTTTTAACTATTATTCAGTGATGACTTGTGTGTGTATTTATTATTTAGCAATATATACGTTTAGAATATTTAGGGCAGTTATGACTTTATACGTTTTTAGTATTTCCTTTAATAAAATACAGGTACAGAACTACTGACTATACTAACTTTAGGTTATTTAACATTATTTTGTATACTTATCAAATACAAATTTGATTTATTTTTTTAAAGATTTGTAAAATTTGTTTTAGATAAATCTAAAATACAAAAATGGCTAATTCAGGTGCAAAACTTCATCCTGATTGTGTTTCAACATTTAACGAGTTTAAAGGCAATAGCAATAAACCAACACATGATTTCCTGGTTTTCAAATTAGAAGGTAGCAATATTGTTCTAGATCATTGTCCGACAATTGGTACAAGTGCTGAGCATCCAGATTTTAAGCATAAAGAGCATCCAGCTTTTGATCACATGGTATCCCACCTTGTGCAAAAAGGGTCTGGATATGCTTTTTTTGTATTAAATTATGAAGTAAAGGATGGTCATCGTTCTAAAGTAATTTTTATTACATATGTTGATGACAATTGCTCTCCGAAAACAAAGATGACAATGACATCAAGTAAAGCTGCTGTAGAGAAAGGTTGTCCCGGTTTTGGAATTAAAATTCAAGCTAATTCAAAGGAAGATCTAGCATACAAGTCTATATTGGAAGCTTGTCTTGCCTCGAAATAACTTTTTCCAGGTTAACATTCTTGTTAAAATTTAGCATTTTAAAGGCATCCAAGTTATTGATTCGACACTCTTAAAATTAGATATGTAGATTGAACTTTGTTATAGGATGTTTTAGTTAACTTAAAATAATTAAAAAAATAAAATGATAAAATAATGTGCAACTAGTTTTACTCTTTAAATCTCCAAATCTTTAAACTGCTTTTTTTTTTCATGAATGTTAAATAATTTTTTATAAAAGCAAAAGTGTAATCAGTTTTTTTTTCTTCTGATGTCATCTTTTTTTATTGGTTACATTTGTGATGTTAAATTTAAGTATTGAAAGACTTGTACTTAACTACATTATATATATGCCATCAAATAAAATCTAGGTTTCTTATTCTGAGTATTATGTCAAATTATGTTTAAGAAATGATTTTTGTTATTGGTTTTGCCATGTTAAAGTAAATATGTTTCCAACTAGTTAACTTTGTTGTTACATTTTAAGGTAAAAACTCATGGTCTTTTTATAAGCAACCTCCATTTTTAAAAGTATCCACTTTTTGTATGCCAATTATGATCTTTCTTTTTTTTTCTTTTCCTAAATAGGTTTAAAAAACTAACAGGAATTTGTTTGGTGATATTTTGACTAAGGCGCTTTTTTTTTAAAAGATTGATAGAAATAAAACCTGTACCAATTAATCGGTCTTTCTAATATAGACTTATTAATCGGCTATTGTTTAAACAATCAGTAAAAATCAGCGACGGCCGATTAGTCATCGAATAATCAAAGATTGGAAATTATATGGCATTAACACAATTTTAGGGCGTTGATCATTATAAATAACTATAAATATCTTTGTGATCGTTTGTTAAATTTTCCTAAAAGCTATAGCATATTGCACAGTTATATTTTGAAATCTCTGCAGCGATGTATTTCGTAAAGGAAACGACTTTTACGACTTAAAAATACAAATATTTACTATAATTTTATTTTAAAACTGCACTGGTTTAAATAGTTATGATTTGACAGCGGTGTGTATGTAACCTAACACTTGCTTTTCTTAGGCGATTTCGTACTTTAATCTTTAATGCTCACCTTCGCCTATCAAATTTCAAGCGATCAGTTGACATGGCTGCATACTGCTTTATGTTTAAAATGCCCAAAAATCGTACAAAAATATTCGTAGTTTAATATTTTAGGCCTAAGATATTAAAGTATAGTATTTCTAAAAACACATCTAAATAATTATCGTTTGAAAAGGGTAAATGAAAATCTTAAACATAATATTACAAAAATGTAAGGTTTTTATTTACTCTAATACTCGGGTGATTTAAGGCCAGTCTGAGAAAATTTCGTTTTTTTTTCGTGTTATTTTTGTTTAAACGCGTATGAAGTGTTTTCACCTCGCGGGATTGATCGCATTAAGAATTAGACGTTAAGTATACAGTTATTAAAGGCCGACATTGTTTTTATAGAAACAGCCGATAATAGATAAAAATATACATCTATCAAATCTGTACATTCATATTTAATAAAAAAATAGTACTTTACTGCTCAGAAATGCCTTTATTGGTTCAACCAAATTTTTCCCAAGGAAAAAATGGAATAATTTACTAGATCTTTCTTCGATACGAATGTGAAAAAACTGGCACTAAAAATCTTCATCCTTTTTTTGAATGATGGATTTCTTTTAGGCCTTCAAAAATTTTAGCTTTCGTATAAAAACACTCAAACAGTGTTTAGCCACGTTCTTAGGTTCGAATTTAAATGTTCGAAACCTCTTCAAGTTTTACTTTTTTTTTCGAAATTCGAAATTTGCACGGTAAAAATAAGAAAAACGTAGTTAAATACCCCCTAAAAGTCTTTTGACATTTTAAGGGGTATTTGTCACTTGCCTATAATATAAAAAGGTTGACCCTGGTGTATATTTTTCCTGATAATTTTATTTTTTCACTTTTCATTACCCCAAGCATAGGCTACATCTTAACATTTGACTCTAACAAATCAGTTAATTGAGTTTAGAAAATAAAAACTTATAAATAAACATAAGGTAGTTAAATATTTTCTTTCTGAAACAAAATACAGTTAAAGATTGTCTTTTAAATTGCATTAAAATTAGGTTTACTGGCCCTGCCATCAGTCTGATCCACCATGTGCTTTACATAATCTTGGATATATCAGCCTTTGTCAACTTCTAAAAGTTTTCCAAAGTATTTTCTAAAAATTAACAATTGAGAAGCTGGATGAAAGAACGAAATTTAGCAAAACCCTGTTTTGAGATTTAACGCAATTATTTAAAGTGATCAATTATTTGTAAAAAAAGAAAGATTAATTAGTATTTAATATTATCATTTCTTACCTTTGCGATGAAACAATCTGCTTAACACTATGATCTCATTCCCATATATTGCATTTTGAAGAGTTCTTCATATTTATTTTTCATTGTCCTATGAGAAACAAGGATTAAAAAATTGTCAATATTAATCCAGCACCTTGTAATTTATACACATTATAATGTAGTTATCATATAATGAAAAAAAAATTTAATGGAATTCAAGGAAGAAATTTAAAATATTTATCTCTTATATTTGTATAGGTTTTATTTAGACCCACCACCAATTAAAACTTCAAGGTTGACTAAAGACAAATAATTGATAAAAAACATTTGGATTTTGCAACTTTTCCTTGTACTTTCAAAACTTGTCTTGTTTTTTTATCATTATTACATTTGCTGAAAAATGAAAATTTCACAAAACTTGTAGTAGTAATTGAAAAATTAACAACTTAGATGTATGTATGTATGTATGTATGTATGTATGTATGTATGTATGTATGTATGTATGTATGTATGTATGTATGTATGTATGTATGCATGCATGCATGCATGCATGCATGCATGCATGCATGCATGCATGCATGCATGCATGCATGCATGCATGCATGCATGCATGTATGTATGTATGTATGTATGTATGTATGTATGTATGTATGTATGTATGTATGTATGTATGTATGTATGTATGTATGTATGTATGTATGTATGTATGTATGTATGTATGTATGTATGTATGTATGTATGTATGTATGTATGTATGTATGTATGTATGTATGTATGTATGTATGTATGTATGTATGTATGTATGTATGTATGTATGTATGTATGTATGTATGTATGTATGTATGTATGTATGTATGTATGTATGTATGTATGTATGTATGTATGTATGTATGTATGTATGTATGTATGTATGTATGTATGTATGTATGCATGCATGCATGTATGTACTTCCAACATATACCAAGTATATTACACAGAAAACGAATCATAAAAATTAGAAAAGATTAAGTGAAACATTAAATTCATTTTCAAGTAAAAACCAAAAACAAAACGATAAACATAGCAACAAGACAACTGGTTTAACATATTTTCATGTAAAACTTTCAAACTAGAAAATGATTTTTGTTTTGCTTGAAACAGCTGCAAAATTTTTAAAAATTAAAATTTCATGTCAAATAAAATGTAAATTTTATCACATGGTTTCACCCGACAAAAAAAATCTTAATTACTCTTATCGACTTTATTGCTCAAAGTGCCGTAAACGATGATTGCTTCTTTTAGTATTGTTAGGGATAACGCCGAAAGTTATAAAAAACGTCGGATTTTCTAATCGTACCACATATACAAATCACTAATTGTACAAGTGGATAATAACAGTTATCGAAGTGTACTAGACTGAACATTACTGGAAAAGATGTGCATAGAGATCACTGTTTATTTTTAAAGATATTCTCCTTTTTCAGAAAAGACAAAATCCGTCATAACCCATAACGTTGTAAAAAATTAATATTTTAATTTTTAACAGCTTTTGCCTGGTAACGTTCATTTTAGTGAATTGTTTGCCAAAAAAAGTTATGCTCAAAAGAAATGTTTAGTGGTGCAACCGAACGCTCATAAAAGCGAGACATGCCTTAAATCACCCGAGTAGTCATTAAACTTCACTTTGCTGATCTTTATTTATACCACTGTTCGCATTAACGATAAAACACTTTGGGCGATTTAATACGTTCACTGCCGAGCGAATTTTTCAAAAGCCACGAACGTATAAGAGATGGAACGTGCAACTTATAACTTTACATCAAAGAGGCTGCAGAAATCAGCGAGCCATGCGATTTTCCAACTAACTCTAAATTTTCCGCGGTCAACAAAAAATCTATAAAAACGGCTGCCGACAGATTTAAAACAGAAACTCTGATCACATGGTATTAGTTTAATCTTTTATAGCATTTGTTTGATTAGACTGTTCAGGATAAAGTAACTACTTCAGGTGTTGACAATTTACTAAACAAATTACACCAAGGTAAAAGAAATTAGCTGTCGGCACGAACAGATTTTGTCATTTTTTCAAGATGAACATTTGTAAATTTTTTAAACTTTTTTCTTGTAAACAAAGCCCGTCAATGATAAAATAGACCTGTAAGGTTGATTTAAAATGACTAAAAAACGTGTAGTAAAATATAAAAAAGCTATATAAAATTTTCTGTCAAGATCTGGTTTCAATTTCTTGGTTCTTCATTCATCAGCCTTAATTTTGTGTATTTTTTTAGTGTTTTTCGATATGTTGCCATTTTTTGCCTCGACTACTCTATAAGCTCCATAGTATATATTCCACTATGCATTCTTTATTGTATTTATATTCATTTTATGTATAAGTTATTTATCCTTAACAGTATATATTTCAGCTGTTAAACATCAATTTCTTTATCATCATCCGCGTTATTTCTTAAAATATTAGGAATGTCTAGCTATATAAAATTAAGCTTAAAACTTTGTCTATTGGTCTATATTCTTTAACAAGTTAAAGAAAGTTGATGTGACTGGTTGACGAGACCAAAAGGTTTTGACGAATCCGACAGACTTTACTATAATTTAATTTCTATTGTTTAAAGCAAAAGATTTGTAACAATAGGGAGCGAGCGTGGTTTGCAAAAAAAAAAAACTATCGTAGCACGTCCATCTCTTATACGTCCATGCATAGTCACCGAGAGAAATTTCGGGCCCTGGGGAAATTTTCTTAAGGGGCACTCATTATGATCAATTATATACCCAGGACCAATAGAAGCGTGCTCTAGTCATTGAAAATTAAAAATGAAAGTTAACTAAATCTTTTAAAAGTCAAAACCATTTAAATCTTTTAAAAATGATTTTAAAAAAATTGTTTGTAGATACAAGGGGCCCCGGGAATCTTCCCCGTCCACCTTCCCCTCTCGGCGGCCATGCGTCCATGGTTAGAACTAAAACCGAGCCGAAACCTCGGTTAGGAATAAACAAGTGACGTCATTTTGATACAGTTCTCAGAACAATTTAAAGATAGAAATTATAAAATTGCAGACAAAATGCAGTTTAAGATAGAAGGAGAACAATTTAATAAAACTTTTTCTAAATAACTTTAATTTATTTTTTCATTGATTTTAATATTTGTTAAAAGGCAATGGCATAAGTGCAACATATAATACTCAAGATAAATACAAAATATGTAATATATATTTGTTGTATATACACAATTTATTCCATGCTTATAAATTAAATTATTATACGTAAAATTTTTTTTTAAAAAAAAAAAAAACCTTAAAATGGAAATAGCTTTTATTTAAACTTTTCGCCTGGCAAAGAGTCTGTGAATCCTGCAGCAAGTTGAAGAATGGGAATTCCTTTGAACTGATTTAAAATTGAAGTTTGAAACCTTCATTCGAGGTTCATGCAGAGGTTAATTAATTTACAGAAAATATCTCAAGTTAGCTATGGAAATGTGGTCTGATTGCTCTTTCACTATTTTAAGGATTAGCGTAAGCTTTTTCAACAGGTCTTGGCAACTTATGCAGGGTATGTTTAACAAGGAGGAATTATCTAGTAGCAAATCTCAATTAGAGTTTGAGCTTGTTGTAGCTTAGAGTACTTCTTGACTTTGCAATCAAAGTAACAACAGGAGTAGTAAATCTTTTTTTCTTATTTAATGTGAACACGCCGTTTTTTTATTTTTTTATTTTTTTGAAACGAATGTTATATCTGTTAGTTGTTTGTAGTATGTGGCTGTAGAAAAGTTTAGGATTTAAGGAGCATCGGTTTTAGGATTATGTGGAAGGCAAATGTTGGGATCGAGATTAATGGTGTGGGGATTGTTTGGTTAGGAATGGGCAAAGTTTAATCGTTAAAGGGTTAATGTTTTGTTTACCGTCCTCAGTATATTCTATTATACCATATTACTCAATAAACATTCTATCATTCTTTTCCCAGTTGTTTTTCACTTTGCACCTTTCCGTTTTATCATTTACTTGCGTGACAGGTTGATGAATCATGTGTACGTCTTCTCCGGTCGTTGTTTTTAAGACTTCTTCTTTTTGCTTTATCAATTTACTTGTATGATTGGTTGGCGAATCATCTTATGTACATCTTTTCTGATCGTTATTTTTTTTTCTTAATTCTTCTACCTGTAGTTTAGTTTTTTACAATACAATACCAAATAATTTACAGAACTTTATTTTTTTTTTCAAAGTTGTTTTTAAAAGTTACGAAAACGAGAAATATAGGAGGGCTCAACCGGGATTCGAACCCGGGGCCTCTCGCACCCAAAGCGAGAATCATACCGCTAGACCATTGAGCCTTACTCTACAATGGAGTTTTATTATTACTTAATAAATAATTATCTGTTCAAACGTGCTATGCAGTCGCTTATTTTAATTTATTCTAAATTTTTTCTTATAAGAAAAAGTTAGTGATTACCTATCTTATTTGATGTTATCACGTATCACCCTGACTTAAGCATACCCAGATTGCGCTCCTTCGTACATAACTGTTTAGAGGTTGATTGATGTATTTTAACACGCCATCAAGGACCTGGAAGACCAAGACGGTTCTGAAGTAACGACGACAACACCACAGAAAATTGAGACCGTACAGCAATACATCTACAATAATTCCATAATTTTTTACATCAACTTGTAGCCCAAACATACTTGTCCTACAGTAATTCACGATTATTTTTATCTTTGAAAACTCGCACCACGCTGAGCTTCCCTTTCAAATCTCAACTACTCAAAAAACAAAGCTTGCAGCCTTTTTCTATAAGAAGGAATAATTTAAACATTTAAGTAAAAGTTATTTACTTTTTTTGTTCTTATATTATTAATGCTGGACCCAAAGTATTTATTACTAAAATAGTTCGAATTCAATTTCTTTTTGTTTTTTTGATTTCAACCAAAATTTCGAAACTGCAGTTACTGAACTTGGGCAATCGGTCCCGGTGACAGTTTTAATGGACTTTTTTGTGTTCACCAAATGATTATTCTTTTATTTTGTAAGTTAGAAGAAATTAAAGAAAAACGACTCTTGTCAGAAACTTGTACAGCCGTTAATTTATAAAAAACATCGAAACATTGATCTTGATTTTCAAATTAGCAGATGTGTAAGCTGTGCGTTAGTAGATGTGATTGCTGTATGAATATTTGTAATCACGAAGAGTTTAATCAAAAAATATACAATAAATAGCGATAGATAGGTAAATAATGATAAAGTAATTTTAATAAAACTTTTAAAAACAATTCGTAAAAAGAGGAAGCATCTTGTGAATGATTTCCTAGAGCAGCATAAATTCCCTAAAGGATTGAGATGAGAAAAACCGGGACTGTGTATAAAAACTTTTAATTAAAAAGAATGATTAACGATGAGCTCATCTTAAGTTCTTGCAACTGAAGATTTCTTAAGAATAGTTTGTGATTGAGAAGCTTAAATGATAGATCGTTCTTTTGACTTTGTTTACCAGATCTCTTATACTTTAAACCTCATTTTCACATTAAAAAAAAAAAAAAAAAAATCAAGACGATAACAAGACAAATTTGTTTAATTAAACATCTAATGAGTGTTGTCATTGACGAGAATAAATTTTCGAAAAATGATTAGCAGAACCTAATCATTATCGTTATAATATTTTATCATTAAAGGTTGTCGTGTTGGTATCCAACCAATTAAATTATCAGCAGCGTTGTAACTACAGTCTGGGGGAAACACAAATGCGTCTTCAGGCATTACTTTTTTTAAATTCATCCAAAAGTGAAAATAATTTCGTTAATAAAAACCAGAGGAAGAAAGAGGGGATTGTCATGAGGTCATTAACCCCACACAACTGACAGCTGTTGCTGCAATTTATTTAGAAATTGATCTTCGACGACTGACAACTTTTGCAAATATTTTAAGGCAGCTCTAAAAAGAATAAAACTTTTAGAAAAAGAGTAAACACCATCCGATTGGAAAATATAAAGAATTCCATTCTTACTTCTGGTTGTTCTGCATGAAAAACAGTATTGCACGAGCCAAGATCACGTGCGAATCTGCTTCATCAAGTTTAAGTAACTTAAAAAAACAAATTTGGAAAAAAAAGCAAAACATATAATATAATAATTCTAATAAGTCAAGAAGAATTTTTTATGAAAACGATTCATAAACTTTTTATTAATCATCGTATAAACAGATACCTCATCAACCGCTTGCTGAGCTCGTTTCAGCCAATCAATTTCTTTAGAAATAAAATATGTCTGCAGAGCAAGCAGACACATGTTTAGTAAAGTTGAAAAGTTAGAAGAATTATGCTGCAAATTTAATTTGATGACTTCATGGTTACATAATTCCGCGCAAAGTGGCATTCGATAAATCTTGTACAAATGTGAAAGAAACTGAAAAAAAAAAAAAATTTCTCACTTTTTATCTTCACAGAACGAGAGAAAAAAATTAAAATTTGAGTGCAAAATTTGCTGAAATAAAAATTATTTTCGTACTTCAACTTTTCCTTAGCTTACAAAAACTACAACGTTTATAATGAAAATGTGTTAAATTATAAATGAAATTTTCTAAAATCTTAGAAAAACTCTGTTAAAATCGATTAAAAATAAGTACCTTCCATCGCCACAGTTTAGTACTATGTGTTGTAACTGTCGATAAAACACGCAAGTTCTCTAGGCCAGATTGATTTTCGCTTCCTGGTTTTACTTGCAACAGAGCCACACCTTTTAAAAATATAAAGTCCTCTGCGAGATTTTTGTCATTGGTTACAGAGGGTATCACTTGGTTGCAGAAAGACTGAGCAACCGAAACGTCGCCGTAGTAAATGTGTGAGATTACAAACAATTTCATCAACCAATAACATAACCTCGTCATAGTTGCACGAAACTTGGTATTGTCAAAATGGTTCCGGAAAGTTATTTCTTTCGTAGATTGATTTATTTCATCCACTGAAACAATAGAAGTGTAACATTAAATAAAAAATCACAATGCAAGCTATAAAAATGCACGGTAGCATGGATAAAGATGATTCACTATCTATATATATTTATATAATCTCTATTATCCAGAAAACTGTTTTTTTATTTTTTTTCTTCTACATTTTAAACGAGATTTTTTTTTGAAATAGCACACCATTTAAAAACCCGAACGTTTTTTCGGTGGAACAAATGTTTTCGAACAAAATAATCGCCTAAGAGAAAAAAGTTTTTTGCGTATGAAAAAAAAGATTTAATCACTATAAAAAATAGTGATTAAATCCTTTTTTTCATACGCAAAAAACTTTTTTCGTATGAAGAAGAAGCGAGCAGTTTACCTTATTGGTTTAGAAATCTGAAAATTCAATGGTGATTTCAATTTCGAAACAAATTTTAAAAGGTCAATCGAATACCCTGAATGTGGAACCCAATTCCACAAAGTTTAAAAGCAAAAAACAATTTTACCTTTCGTCAACGCTAAATGCGATAATTCTGTTGTCTTTCGATCATAGCAATTGTTCGATGCACAAAATGAGAAATGACTTGACGCTAGTAGCGACCAACTCTCAGGTTGATGGGGATAGCTATGAACATACCGTTGTACATCTTTCGATGAAATATTTTTGCGAGGGAAAACTAATGACGTCAATGCTGCCACCATCGAGGTCATCTATGAAACGAATATTTCTATATTTAAAATGCTTTATATAACATAAAATCAAATCAAAGATTTTTCAACAAGTTTTTTATAAAAAGTAATTAGTGAAAGAACAATAATCCTTTTTCCCACTTACAAAACACCAAAAGGTCCAATAAATATTTTCAAGTTCATACAAAAGATTAAAAATTACTTTTATGATCAGGATTTTGCATGCCTGTTTTTTTAGCAATTACAAGTTTTATTTTTTAAGGGCATCAATAAATAGTAGTGTAATTCCACTTTAACAAACACAAATGAAAAAATATTATGCATGACTGAGCATGATTTATGTATTTAAAGATCATTCTCCAACTTTCGTATGTGGCTCAATGGTCTAGCGGTATGATTCTCGCTTTGGGTGCGAGAGGCCCCGGGTTCGAATCCCGGTTGAGCCCCTAACTTTGTTTATTTGTCGAAATAATAAACTAATTACAACTTACTTGAGTTGGAGGTAGATTCGATGCATTTTTTGAACATTTCACTGCAAGCTAAAATGTTTACGATTAGATTAATAGTAAAGCCAATCTTAAAAATATCTCATATTTTAAGATAATTTTATCTTTAAAAAAAATATTTCAAGATATTTCTAGGTTATTATTGGCAATAACCAGAAAAAAGAATTCTACATCAATTTTTTGAAATATAAAAAAATTTTGATAATGAAAAAAGCTTACTAAACATTTATTGGGATGATGCTGGATCAAAAAAGTCGACATGAAGCACCACAGACGTGAATTCATTGGGTAACTAGAGAACAAATTTTAATTTAGACCATTTGAACCATTAAAAGTTGTTAACTCAATAAATCAAAAAAGAAGAATATAAAAGCACCGAATGATTGCACGAGAAATCTGGCGTTGAGCGGGAACCAGTTGCCCCTGAAGAGAAAGGAAAGGCTCAAATTTAACTAATTCAAAAAAAATGAAACAATTAAATTATATCATCCTGTTTTGATTGTTAGTGATCCACCTGAAACTCATGATACCTGAAGAACATAAAAAGATGACATCAACAATGTTTTGCTCACTTCAGACGTCTCGCTCTCTAAAATAAAAAATTTTAACATTAAAAAAGAGAAGATCAAAAAAAAAACAAAAAAAAAAAAACAGAATTTACGAACAAACTTTCGCCATTCTCCTTAGTAAAATATAAAATCGGCAAACCTTGTTTATGCTTTGTGAGTTCAGCTAACGCAACCGTTGACAAAGTGCCATCACCGAGAATCAAACCAAGCGAGGCAAGTGCCATCAAACCATATTCACTTGAATTATCAAGCTGACTACTGTGATGTAAGAAATATTTAAATATGTTAATTTCAATAAAATTTTCTTAAAAAAATAACAAGTTCGCAAATTCAAGAAGGAAAAAATTTTATTAAGAATTATTTCTGGATGAAAACCAACTTACAATAAAATATACGAAAACAAGAAAAGTTTTAAAAAAAAAACCTTTTTAGAAACTGTGTTTTCGCTGTATCAATATCCTTCAGAAGGTAAAAAACTTGACCAAGTGCAGTAAGTATGCAAGATTTTTCATGATTGTCTGTGGAGACAGATAATGCTTTTTCGTATGCTAGACAGTTTGACAGTGAAATATAACTATAGTGCTTCTCGAAAGTATATTTTTCAGCTATTTATAAAAGAATGCAAATTAAAAACTAGAATGTTTTGCTAGGGTACAAATTATTTATACTTTCAACACTCTCCTTCCATTTTGATGTTGCATAGTATGCATGGGCGAGCTCACACAGCTCCAGAGAAGTGTTTAAAGTGCAGATCTTATATATTTCTATTGCGTCTTCAAATTTTGACATCTGACTAAAATGAATATACGTATTATTTATATTACTTAAATGCATTTCTTACTCATGTATAAAAATAATAATAATAATAAAAAGACAGCAAGCAAATAATAAAGTAAATTTACTGTAGTTAAAATTTACCAAAGAACTCTAGCTTGATTTAGCAACACTTTTCTTAGTTGTTCAGGATGATCATCATCTGACGGTTCGTTTGATAAACACTCCCGTGCTCTGAATAAATTGACATAATTTTTTTTTTTTTAATATAAAAACATTCCACAAAAATGTGTATTTTGTATAAAATGATAATCGATGAAAATGAAGAAAAACATTAGCTTTTTTTACTTGAAAATACCTTGAAAAGGCTTCTTCAGCTTGCTTGAATAAAGATTCTTGCTCAAGAAGCAAACCCAAGGTGTTGAAAGCAAATGCATTATGATGAAAACGGTCTGGAAAATTAGAAAACTATTAACTTATAAAAATATAATAAGTTATAAAAATATAATAACTTATTAAAAAATATAATTAAATTGTTTAAATCAATTTAATTTAAACTGTTCAATTTATTTATAGCTGTTTTAAATAAATTTATGCATACATAATATGCATATAGTAGATTGTATGTAAAGATAACAGAGGAAAAGCGGCTTTTCTGAAAGGAAATTTAGCTAAAAAAGAAAGTTTATATAGGTATTACCTTATCTATTTTAGATTTAAGTGGTTTACAGATTGCATACTTAAGAAAAGCCTACTACATTATAATGAAGAAATACCATACAATCTTTGTTACAATTTAAATCAAAAGATTGAAAGTCTGATATATTTAACAGACAGATATTTTTATATGTTATTTTTTCAAATTACCAGACATGAAGTACCAAAACCATGCCTCTAATTGACTTCTTTGCCTTACTAAGGTTTTGTTATATCCCTAGGTAAATTCTTGGCTTCATAAAGCATGAACTGATTGAAAATGAAAATACTGACTAGGTTTAAAAATTTATTTTACCGGGTGACAAGAAATAATGGGGACAATTTTCAATACTAAAGTAGAACTATTAAAAATATTTCTGTATTATTAAATTACAGCTCAATTTTATTAATAGGATATTGTTTACCTCATATTAAAGTTGTTTTTTTTTGTTTTGTTTTTTAGAGTTTATTTTTTATTCCATAATTTCACTTCATGAGGCAGGCGAGTGTAAATATTTCACTTCATGAGGCAGGCAAGTGTAAATATTTCACTTCATGAGGCGAGTGTAAATATTTCACTTCATGAGGCAAGTGTAAATATGATACTGCTAAAGCCTTGATGACTGCCAAGCAAACTGTATAAAAAACAATTCAGCAATACAAGGAATTGGGTCATGAAGGTGACAGACCAAGAAGAGGACACAAACCCTCCGCCAGTACATTTTGCTTATGGAAGATCACCAAAAAGAGAGTTCTATGGAATCCAAAGAGATTAACGAGAAAGATTGCTCATGACATCAATGTGAATCACGAAACAGTACAATTGATTGCTAAAAAAGATGTGGGATTAAAGCCTTACAAAATGCCTAAAATGCAGCTGCTGATAAATTCTAACAAAGTCATAAGAAAGAAAAGATGCTCTTGAACAGGGGACAATTGGAAATGAATCCTTATTTCAGATGAAAAACTGTTCACAATTCAGCAAGCCTACAATTCTCAAAATGATAGGATTTGTTCTCAAGTGTCCTTAAGAAGATGCAAGACAGGTTGAATGCCACCAAAAATCTATACTCATGGTTTGGGCTGGAATTTGTGTATCAGAAGCTTTTAAAATAGCAGATCTTTAAAAAAACTCTACATTTATTTTATATATGAGTATTATAAAACTAATAAGAAAATAATCTTGGATTTATTTGGTAGATAAAAAGCCAAATGAGTAAATTAAACATACACTGCAATAAATCATCTTTACTATAATACTCTTTTCAAGTTACATGAGAAATTAGACTTTGTTTCTTCATCATGAACTTTGATCTTTAATTTTAATTTTTTTTTTTTTAAAGGTCTACAGGTTGTATGTACAGGGTGCATGTTTAGGGTGCGGCAGCAATTTATGAACTTTTTAGAATATTTCTCTCCATTAGAAGTGATAATTCAGCATTTTGATGGACTGAGGGTGCTTGGTGTGACATTGGTAGTGCCCTGTCACCCTTCTGTGCTACAAATCTGTCATTTTGCCTATTGATACCACAGTCAACACTAAGAATTTTTCATCTGAGAAAATTTTGACTATTGATAAAGCATGTTTTTTCAGCTGATTCAGAAGCTTCTTTGATCACTCATCTCAAAGTTTTTAGCCTTTCAAAAAGTTGGCATGTAGGTCATGCCACACTGACTTTTAGATAACTTTACATATAAAAAATTTTACTGTATTTTATCTCATATAGTTTTACATGAATACCACATTATCTCCTGTAGTCTTACATGAATACCACATAATAAACCTAAGCATAAGTAATACTTAATTTACAGATGAAATATTATTGTTAGTTTATGCATAAAATAAAATTGCATTTACTTAACTTAGGATTGGTTGAAAATTAAGTGAAAGTACCTGTATACTTCATTAAAGCAACAGAAGCATTAGATACAATTCTGCGAATGTAAAAAGGAAGATGTGACAAGTCAGGCTTCGGACTAGTACTCAAGGAAATAGATTTTTTCATAATGGTCTCTAAGAGCTGTAGCACAGACTGTCCATATGCTGTAGAAGCTTCACACTATAATCACAGCAGTTTTCAAAATAAAATGAAAATCAATAAAAATCTTTTAATGTTCCTTAATGGAATGTTTTATTGTTTTCATTGTTTACGATTCAAAATTTCTATGAAAAAACTTACATGAAACTTGAGCTCAAGAGCATGCCTGAATAAATCCATTGCATCACTATCAGCTATAGTTTCTGCTATACAAGCCTACCAAAAAAAAAAAAAGTGAATTATATTGAAAAACTATGAAGCTTTTTTTATTGTAAAGTAAATTAAATTGGAAAACTGGAATAATTTATTGAACAAAAAGAGATTTTACTACTAGTTCATAATTAAACATAAACATGAACCAAATATTTCAAACCTGCCCAATCCAGGCTTGAGGAAGTGAAGGATCAGAAGCCTGTGCTCGTTTGAATGCTTCATGAGCAGCCTAAAAATATGGCAACCTTAAACAACTTAAATATTCTTTAGAACAATCAACTTCTATAACAAACCAACATTATTAAAGGGTAATTTTTACTAAGGGAATAATTATTCATTCATACTTGAACTTTGTCATGCTTTAGATATAAGGCTCCCAGATTTGCCCACACTATGCCATCCTGCAATTAAACAACCTGGGATTTGTATTGATTTAAATCTTTAAAGTGTGATTATTTTTAAATAACTTTTTTTAAAGCAAATTAGAATAAGATTAACAATAAGTCAATAAACTATCCTCTAAAAACTCTTATCTTGTATACAAGAATTGTTTTATTAATTAAAGCAATACTTGATCATTCAACTGTAAAGATTTGATGAATGCATGTTGGCTTAAACTTGGACTATGTGTATCTGAAAAAAATAAGGGGGTAAATATTTAAGTAACAAATTTTTTTAAATTGATAAAAATAAGAAATTATAAGATTGTTTTGGTATCAAAAAAAAAAAAAGTTACAAATTTTTAACTTGAAATAGTTATGTAAATAAAATTAAAAAGATAAGAAAAAATTTCACCGTCGATTGCATAGCCACAAACTTTTTGAACATTACCAGAAAATCCTGTGATCACTCCTAATGAATTCCAAATCATAGGATTGTTTGAGTCAAGACTTAATGCTTTTTTGACCAACTTTAAAAAAATAAAGAACTAGGATTTATTTAATATCTGTGTGTCTTTCCAGAAAGGCATTTTAAATCAGCTAATATAAAACAGCTCATAAAGAAAATATTGTTTTAACTTGTTTTTGTAAAACAACCCACTGCCCAAAAGGCTTATGCTATTTAAAATGGGTCATAAAATTGACCTTCAATTATGCACCCAATCAACTTTGCAGACTTTCCATTAATATACAGTAGCATTAAAACAAAAGTTCTTTAGGCCTGTTTACTTTAGTTCAAAGTAACTCTAAGAGCGAACGCATATTTTTAAGATGTTATCAAGAGACTACAAACATTTGGCAGATGTCTAGAGCCAATTTATCAAAAAATCATATTATCAATTGATAACTAAAAAAAATCAAGGACTACATGGTATCAGCATGCCTACTTAACTATTCTAAACAATAGACTGGCAAGAAGAAATTATATACCCAGATCTTTCTGTTGTTGATCTATGCCATAATATCATGAGCTACCTGTACTCAATCCACCCAAGAGAAACAAATTAGAGATACATGATGGGATACTATATTTAGGGGTTAATTTCAAATTTTGAAAAACTACTCATTTCTAAATCTTTTACAGTTTTGTATTACTTTATTATAAACACATTTTACATTAGATTTGTTTTGTAGTTTTTGTGATTAAAATGCACAAATAAATTTCACTTCTTTTTTTTAAATGTCCTAATGAAAGTTAAAAAATAATTAAATACATTTTAATCAAAAGTACAAAATAACACTTTCTTTGACTTCTTAGAATTAATATAAATTTGCAAATTTTTCTTCTTTAGAATTTATAAAGACCATGTGCTGAGTAATGAAAACTTAAAATAACACTACCAGTAATATAAACTGTAAAAAAAATTATTGAGAAAAAGGTTTAAAAAAAGTAAAATATAACTCCTATTTTCAATTCATCAGTACTATTAAACTTAATCTATTACATGAACCCATGTTGCAATTGCATAATGTTGAAATGACTTTTCAACATTTCAAAAAAAATAATCACTAAGTGAAAATAAGTTTAACAATAGGATTGATGCAACAAAATGTAAATATTTAAATAACTGGTTACTAACTTTACCTCTAAACTTTGTTGAAGACCATCATTACCTTCTTGTCCACCAACGTACTAGAAAATGATTTGTTAACTAGATTCAAAATTTCATTTTTGTGCCTTTCCCTACCTAGGGATGTGTGTGATACTAGAAATAAAAATAAATCAACATAAAACTTTAAAACGTACAACAGAATAACGATGCGTGGTAATAGCTAAGTCATGCCAGTAGCTAGCAATATCTTCACGCAACTTCACTGCTGCTCCATAACACCTATTGCAAATGAAAAAATAAAATTTATTACAAAAATAATTTTATTACATTTTAAGTAGTAATACATTGTCTTTACATCACAAAAAAATAATAAGTGCCATAAGAATTTAGTTTTATTTTTTGAGACATAATGTTAAATTTAAGGAGTTATTAAATTCTTGCTAAAATATTCTCTGATAACTTTTGTAGGCAAAAAGATAGAGTAATAATTAAATATTCAAAATATATTGACTTATAAAAATATTTTTCAAATTTATATTTATTGTAAATATCTTTTCTTATTAGTGGCACCAATACCTAATACAAATAAAGTTAATGCATTTGAAAAACCAAAAAATAACTAACTGATATAAGTAAAACCCACAAAAAGCAACAACCTTATAGCAGCCATAAGAACATCTTTCTTCTTGGCATGATTAAAAATTACAATACCAAGGAGCTTTTGAAGAAACTCAGGGATATCTAGCCTGGTAACAGCATAAAAAGAATAATTGAAAACAAATTTAGTTTATGAAAACTTAAATTTTAAAAATGTTAGGAGCTTCATAGTCTCTTTTTTTTTTAGAACCTTTAGAAATGACTTTGTTATAGTTTTGTTATTTACAACTGCTTGATTAAAATAGATATTAAAAAATGAAAAAATTGAAAGAAGACATTACTCTTGAACTTTTAAACTTCAATAAAATTTGTGCAACGTTAGTAAAAACTTTGAGAAGTTCTACTCACTTGCATCTTTCCTCTGATACCACATATAAAGCTGAAAGAGCATCACCAATTGTTTTCCATAGACAGCTGTAACTTGGCTGCTTCTTAACAGCACTATAATAATTATTAGGACTATAATAATTATTAATATAATAATTATTACTATAAAGTATCAGAAAAAAAATTTCATGTCAAACTTAATGTTTTTATAACTTTAGAGAAATTTGTAAATGTTAAACATATTCATAAAAAAAACACCTTGATATATAGTTGACAACATTCTGTGCATGAAGAACAGCTTGTCCATCAAAAGTTTCTCTAAGTTTAGTCTCCTCTAGATGAAGATGAGTTATACCGAGGCCTTAGAAAAAAATTTTATAAAAAAATCTATATACAAAAATAAAAATTACCAGAGACACAAGACAAGTCAGCATTTCAGATTTTCATTAAATTTTAACATTAATTTTTTTTGATGAATCAATGCACAGCAAGAATCTTCTGAATCTTCAAGGTTGCATTAGGATGAAAAAAAAACACACCCAAGCATTAAAGTTAAATATAAACATGCCAGGCAGCTGTTTTTGATAAATCATCAGTTCTATATTTATTAGTGATAATAATCATGTGTAAAATAAAATTTCATAAAATAAATGTTACATCTGACACACTGGAAAAAATCAGTACTTTTTATCAATAATTAAATTTAGCATATTAAGAATAATATAAATAAAACTTGGCACTTTAAGGATATCAAAATTAAGAATCATTGATAATTATCAGTGCTGATAAATTTTATGAAACAGTCCCCTGAACCAAATAATGTACCTAATTAGTAGTAAAATAAGACAATTCTATAATTTAGCTAATATAAAATATAATTTTATGCCCTACATTTTTTGTTATTGCATTCCAAAAACAAAAAAATGAAATTAACAATAAAAAAGAAAAAGAATCAAAAAAAGATTTAAAAAGTAGGGAAAACTACCTAAAAGAGCAGGAAGATAATCAGGATTTTTCTCAAGCAACTCTGTATAATCAGTAATAGCTTCCTGATCCAAGCTCAACATCTGTTTGACTTTTGCAACCCTTGTAAATTGTAATAATAGGGCAGTGGTTATCAACTCAGCTCCTATCAACTTGCTTCTCAAACTTATTTCAATCATATTTTTAAGTTGTATTATAACTTTTTAATTCAAATCATAAGAATGATTTTATTGTAAGAATTTTAAAAACTCTATAAAAAGTATATCTTCTAATTATTAAAAAAATAATTAAGTTCAACTTACATATATTTTGAGTATACAGAAGATCCATCTAACTTTAATATAAAAAAAAGAAAAACATAAATTATAACACATACACATATTTTAACATAAATATGCAGATTTACTATTACAAATTTAGTTTTAGCATATTGAGGAAATGTAAAACGCCTACTAAGCATCAAAGAATTTAACTATCAAAGATTTTAACTATTTAGACATTAATCCTATTTTGATATTTTTAAGCATCTGACTAATGGATATTACTCCAACTCAAATGGGGGTTAATAAATTTAATAGAGCCCTTGGTCTTATTCAATCCAATGCCAAGTTTTTGATGGTAATGTTAAGAAACTTATTTGATAAAAAAAATGTAAGTTGCAGACCAGAGGAAGTGTGATCAAGTTTTTCTAGTATTTAACTTATGAAGATGGGTCTGTTTCTACCTTAATGTGACCAGTTGGTTTGAGCACATTGGAATGACTTATAACCAGAGAGTTATACAACTTTATTAATGGCTATGAGGCTGAAAGCTGTGCTGTTTTGTAATGGCAATTAGTAGCCTCATCTTCCCTTGATTAGTTTGGAAAAAACCAATTAGAATTACAACATCATTAAGAGCTTACTAGATACCTTGAAGTATAAGTTGATCAGATAAATTATGGCATTCTAAGATGGCTTTTGAAGGTAGTTTTAACAAGTTATCTTACTTTTGCTCTTGGAACAGAAGGACAACAAAAGTATATAAAAGACATCACTTGCCACACAAAAACTAGTTTTTCGGGGAGAAAAAAAAAATTGAGAAACTTTGGTACTTCAAAAAAGATAATATCACATTTGTACACCAAATTAAGTTTTAAAACAAATTCTTAAGAATTCAAGGTAAGGATTTTCCAGCCTTTAGGTTTCTTCTTCCAAATTACAAATAAACCACAGATAAAGACTCCAGAATGCAATAAGACCTCTTGAAATTTACCACTTATAAGACTGAAAACTATATGGAAAAAACCCAACATGCAGTCAGATCTCATTCAAACTCAAGCTTGATGCTCATTTATATAAATTCATAGAGAACAAATGAACAAACTCAAGTGAACAACTCAAATGCTTCTGGCAAGAAAAATTGCCAGAAGCATTTGAGTTGTTCACTCAAATGCTTCTGGCAATTTTTGCAACTAAGAGTCATATAATGTGAACATGATGAAGTAACAATATTTTAATTTAAAAGCTATTTTTATTTTGCAACTAAGAGTCATATAATGTGAACATGATGAAGTAACAATATTTTAATTTAAAAGCTATTTTTATCATAATAAATTTTATTTGAAGTATTTTTAATTTATGTGAACAAGAGGATACAAATGCACCTAACTTTATTTGGAGGTATATTAGTTCCAGATCACTGTCCAGAAACAAATAAAATTAGCTGCCCAAAAAGAAATAAAATTAGTTGTCCAGAAACAGAAATTCTGTTGAAAATACTGTTGAAATTATTGAAAAAAATATTGTGAAAAAATTTACTGCTGTTAATAAGTTCCATATCAGGCTTATATTATCTACAGGATCAAAACATGTTTAATTATGTATATAACAAAACATAATTTGCATTATTAAGTAACTATATAAAGTATCAGTTGTCTAATTTCATGCTAAAAGTTCTTATGAATAACAACTAAAAACTTTTAGTTTTAACTTTTAAAATGTTAGCTAAAAGATTAGCCAGCAATGTTGTAAATCAACATAATTGCTAAAACACTCAAAGTTTTTTTAAAGAATACCTGAAGTGCTTTTTTAAATGATCTCAACGCTGATGTATAACTCCCCTTGTTAAAATAGGCTTCAGCAAGGCATTCCCAATAATGGCTGTTATTTCAGAGGAAAACATGTAAAAATGAAAAGAAAAAATATTGCCAATTCATAAGAAAAAAGATTTTTAATTGAAAATCTACCAACAAAATTTAACACATTAACTAAAAAGTTTTTATGGTTTTTACAACCAACTACAGATATTTCAATTAAAAAGTTGAGAAATAAGATTTTTAACAGCAATGTATGATAAAGCTCACTCTTGTAAAAAAAAAAAAAAAAAAAAAATCACCTTATGTCCGATTGCTCACGCAAGGCCTTTTGAAAGCTAAAGATATGGTTTTAGAAAAGTTTAAAAATTTCTTTTGAAAACTTGTACAAAAAAAAATAATAATAATAACAAGAAATATGAAATACAAAAGTTAAAACTTGCAATATTATAGCTTTATCAAAGTTCTTTAACTTCAAGTAAATAAGCCCACATCTCACACATGCCCAACTGACTCTAAATTAAAAATTCGTTAAAATTATCAAAACTTTAGTTGTTTGTTTAAATATTTAAATTACCACAACTTAACATAAAAACAAACATTTTTTAATTTTAACATTATGGCTTGTAGCTACCATTAAAGTTGTTCTTGGAGGGTGTGACCACAACATTCTTTTTTGACTAAGTCTGTATTACTGAATAAAAAACATGACAACTTACTGTCCAGGCATTCCTTTGGATATTGCAACCTCATATACATTTATTGCTTTTTCCTGAAAAATAATGATCAAGAAAATTTGTTAAGTTTAAACAAGCCATAACTAAGATAACTAAACAAACAAAGGTAATTGCTTCCTTTTTAAGTTCCTAATACACACAACAAAGTTACTTACCTCTAGTTCAAGTTCTAAATAAAGATCACTAAGATTTCCCCCAGCTTCTTTGTTACAGCAGTCCAATAAGAACGCCTTCTCAAAACATTTTAAAGCTTTTCTATTCAAAAATTAACATTTTCTGAGAGCAAAGAAATTTTAAACTTGAGATTTTAAGCTGTTTAGAAGGTATATATATATAAAAAAAAAGATCTCAACTGATGCACCAAGTCAACTTATAAACTTATTTATTTTTTTATTTACACTTTTCAGAATCAAAACTAAAAAAAAATATTGTTATATGGCTAAGTTACTTAAATAGTTTAAGTACATTTTTTTGTCACCTTGACCCGTTATATGATTCTGTTATTAAGATTAAAATACTTGTTTCAATTAAAAATAAGAGATCAACTTATAAACTCGGTTGACTTATACATCAGTATGTATAGTATTACTATCTCTTTAAAAAAATCAACTCAACTATCAACAAAATACTTACAGTTTATCCTTGACAAAGTCTCGCTGATAGATTCCAAGGTACACAAATGCAGGTGCAAAATAAGGATCAAGAGATGCTGCCTAATTTTCAAAAATAGTATTTCATGTGGGAAGTGATCTTATAAACATAAAGACTTAATTTACAAACAAACAAAAAATGTACCTTCATCAAATTTGAGTAAGCTTTTGGGTAATAGTGATGTTCTTGTTTTCCAAGTTGCCAATACACCTTTGCAAGTGCATAATGACAATTGAAATCAGAGTAGATTTCTAATGCTTCACAGAGCCTTAACAAATAACATAATTCTGGTTATTAATATAGGCTATATAAAGCTTTTCTTTTTTATTTGCTGTTGTAAATTGTAAAACAATACACTGTCTTTTATGAGTATAAGGTAATATATTATTTCACAATTTATAACAGCAAAAAAAAAAAAAAAATGTATAATTTAAAAACTCAAGCATTAGCAGCAAGAAAAAGAAAATGCATTTGAAAGTAATCAATTCTAAGTAAGCAATTAAAAGTCATCAAATCTATGAAAACAATTAATTTAAAAAACTAATTATAATAGATTTTATCTTAAAAGACTAATGCTACAAAAGTGCTTACCTAAATTCAGCATCTAGGAGCTTATCTTCTTTAATGCTTATGCATGCCTATATAGAAATTTAATATAACTGGAATATGTAATGTTAATTTAGATTTGTTTAAGACTAAAATAGTTTTAAAGTAATTTTATACTTTAAATAAATTATAAGTAAATATTAAAAAAAATATCTCTGATTTATAACTTTTGTTAAGTTAAAATTTAAAATGGAAATAAAAAAAGCTATTAAAAAAAGATCTTATCGATGATTATATCTGTTACACATTCTATGCACTAGATTGTGACTAATGTAGGCTGCAAATTAACCTATTGTTATTAATCATAAACTAAATATTCTAATGACTATTAACAAAATCCAAATGTTTGGAGCATAGAGAAAAGAATTTTAAATCGACATAAAAAAATTAAATTTAGAATAATAAAATTCTTAATTTAGACAGTAAGAAATATTAAATGAATCTAATTCGTTCTGAAGCTAATGTCTTAAGTAGTGACTTAAATTTCTTAAGGCCTTAAGCAATTAAATTTTACGATTGAAGTTGTCAGAAGAAGTTGTCCATCAAGAAAAAATAATTAGATAATTTTTGTGAATGTAGTGCAATACCAAAAAAGTTTTAAAAGCACAAAATTTAATGAATAAATTACACAAAACAAACTGAACAAATAATTCATTTATAAATATTTTAAAAGTGAAGAAACAGAAATACAAAAATATAATTAAAAGAATTATGTTGTTTTAGTTGAAATAACTTTAGTTAAAGTTATTTCAACAAAAACAACAACCATTTTATAAAAATTAAATAAACATGAAAAAATTGTTTTACCACCTTATTTTGTGACATAGAGTCTCTTTGCTAATCTATTAAAAAACTTTAATTCTTCAACATTTTCAAAATACCTTTAAATACAAGTATCTACTATTAGTCCGATGATCGAACTTGTTTTTATCCAAGCTATCCAAAATCTAAAGAGGAGACCAAACTGTTAAAGTAATTTTTATATGAAACATTTTGTTTTAAAATTGAAAAATTTTCTTGCTTACCTCGTCACATTTAAGTTGGTTGTTAAGATGAAAATGAACATGTGCTTTTACAACACTCTGGTAATTACTGAGTTGATAATTGTTGATCTAGAAAAAAAAAAAAACATATTAAACATTCATTAAGTTTAAAGTAAGCAAGGATTTTTCACTTTTCATTTTGTCTTTACACTCATTAACTTTATCATAATTGGTAATGGCCTTTTATCATGAATTTTAATCTATTCGCAAAACCATCACGTTAAAAATCTCAACAAAGGTTTTTTAATAACAAATCTCAACAAAGGCTTTTTAATAACAAATAACTTTGTTGTTGTTGATTTCTGTTTAAACAAGCTCAAAGCCATGAGATGGAAGTATTACTTTTTCAAGGACTTCTTTGATATGATCATCAGTACAAGATTCTTGTTCCAGATATAATTCTGCCTCAATTTCACTGAAAGCAATAAATGGTGAAAAGACATTTCTCTTGTACTCATAAGAAAAAATACCAAAAAAATTATCACATCAATAATATGATATACTTTTAACATAGCCATTAATTTTATTACATTTTTGTGAAGAGACAGATAGAAGATTTGATTCCAAGTGGTTGTGAGCATGCCACATCCCCTTTTGACTTTTATAGATAACTTTACACATAATTTTAAAAAGCTATTATCTTGAGGCTAATTTTACTTTTTTATCTTACTTAAATTTAAAAAGTCATTTTTAAAATTGATTACAAAAACACTCATAAAAACTTACAATAAGAGTTTCTCCAAGTTTCTC